>NW_005871522.1:402225-438933 GCF_000147115.1 Myotis lucifugus
GCACACCCACGTCGCTGCGTCCAGGCGCCTTCTCCACCATTGAGAGGCTCAGTGACCTCACGCCCTGGCCTTGCCAACTTGCCTCCATCTGAGCAAGAAAGTCAGTGACGCTCGCCAAGTCCTGTCTGCTCTCCAGAAGGTTCCTTGCTCCAGGTGAGCAGACTTCCCACTGAGCTCTGACCCGCCTCTCCGCCCCCCTGTTTCTCTGAAACTATACACGGAGTCGCCTCCTGGGCTCTCCGCCCACAGCACGCGCCTCTGCGGGTGGATCCCCCTGTGCGGTGGTCCCGCCGCACACACTCCAGCCCGCCCCAGGCGCAGCCATGACCCCTCTCACGGCCTTCTCAGGGCCTCACCTCTGCGCTGCCCCCGGGGCGCCAGGGTCCCCACCTGGCCTCCCGCTCTCCTTCTGCGCCCTCCCCCGTGAGCAGCGCTTACGTGGGGACTCCGGGTCCTCAGGATGGGCCACCACGGCCTCCCCAGCCTCCGCCTCTGCCCGGGCAGAGCCCACCCTGGGCTGCAGGGCCGCAGCCTCAGGCACCAGCCGCCCGCCCCTGCCCCTCCGCCCACCCACCGCTCACTGCCCACCTGCGCCCAGTCTGCTCAGCCTGGACTCCGCCGTCGCTTGCAGGCCCACTGACCCACCACTTCTCCCAGCTGCTGGGCACGGCCCCCACCAGCCCCGGCCCCGCACACCCACCCGCAGACCCTCCCAGCCTCCCGCCACAGCAGGTGGAGGGCCCGCGGGCTGAACAGGCGGTGGAGGCCTGTGTGTGCAGCTGTGCCGCCCCTCCGGCCTGGCGAGCCCGCATGCTTGACACCCCCCGCGCGGCCACGCTGCCCGGCATCAGTGCGGCCCGCGGCGGCACCCCGCTCTCCCTCTGTCCACTGAGCACAGGCTCGTTTGCCTTGAAAAAGCCCCTGAAGCCCCACTCCTCCTTGTGGGGTCCCGTCATGGCTGCCTGGCTGCCGCAGTCACAGCACGACCCGGTGAAATCCCTCCGCAGGGCCACGTGGGAGCGGCCTCTGCTCACTCCACCCGCAGGCCCCAGACACCCACCAACACCGGGAAGTGTTTGCTGGCCAGTGAGCTGGGAGGAGGTGTCTCTCAGCTCTGCCCTGCGCCCTGCTTCCCTCCCGCCCTCCTCCTCGGTCCTGGCTGCGCTCTCCAGCCTCTTAGGAGCCCGCGGCTCAGAGAGAACCAGGGTGTCCAGGGCGCTCCTCCTGGAAGGGCTGTGGGTGCTCCAGACAGCGCTGGGCCGCTCAGCCCCCCGCCCGCAGGGCCCCCCTGCACCCCGGGGCCCACACCCCTCCGGCAGCCTGGCAGTGGGGGAGCCAGCTGTCTCCTTCTTAGATTGTGGCTCCCAAATCCTTATTTTGCCAACATATACTTTTCTGAAAAACGAACAAAAGTAGCCACAGCCTATAACGTAGCCCGTGCCTGTGCAATCCCTCCTGCTCTTACTCTACCGGAAACACAGACCAAGGGCTACGGGCGCCCCATCGCTGCTCTCGCCTGGGGAGTCACCTGTCGCTCAGGAGGGGGTGAGTGTGGGCCTGGGACAGTGCCCCGGCTCCGTGCCCTGACCCCCTGGCCTTCCGGGGAAAGCCTGGCTTGTTTGTTTTGGTTTTGTAACTGTGGTTTCAGTTATGTACACACTGCAAGGCTGCACCCCACAACCCCTGTCTCCAAGGACACGGTCTTCCCGAAGAGCCTCTCTCACGTGCAGCAGGAGCAGCGGCTTGGAGCTGGGCGTGCACCGGGCCACCCGGGCGCCAGCCCCTGAATCTGAGATCCTGCCGCTCCCCAGGGGGGGGGGGGGTTTCAGAGGAAGAGCCAGTTTTCTGGCCCTGCGGCCCCCACTCACCTCCCCTGCTCTGATCTCCCCCCTCCTGGTTGTCAGAAAGGTGTGGGGGTCCCCGGCCTGGGGACTGGTCCCTCCTCCTCCCCTTGCACCAGGGACCTGGGGCCTGGTCCCCAGTAGCCCTCGATGCCCAGGTAAAAGGCACCGCTGTGGACGCTGATTTCCAGCACTGTTCTCCCTCGGCCCACACACCCAGATCCTGGGAGAGGTCAGCTCATTGTCCTGCTGCCAATCACGATGCCAAGGGCAGGCCCAGCCTTCTACCTGGGGTGTGACTTCCTCCTCCACCTGACAGAGCTGGGACCGTGTGAAGGAGGAAAGAGCAGACTGGGCCGCAAGCCAGGGAGTGCAGCCTGGGGCTGAGAGCCTGCTCAGAGCCTGTCACAGCTCAGCGGGAGGGAGCCATGGAGTTCCTGTAGGAGAGAACTAATGACGGCCAGGTGGTCGCAATTTCCTGGAATACCATCCTCAGGGGCCGTCCCAGGGCTGCAGAGGGCCTTCCATGGGGCCTCATCAGGAGTCCTGTCAGGTCTGAATGCAGGAAATTGCGCTCTGCGGGCCAGGTGCCAGGTGAAACGAGGCAGGCTCAAGACCAATTTGCAAGGCAGACAGAGGCGGAGATGGGAGGGGCGGCCCCTCCTTTCCTCCCATGGCCTCTGGTCCTTAGAGGGCAGATAGGATCCCTCCTTCTCAGCAGCTTCCCGGGGACTAGAATAAGGTTCGCAAAGACCACAGATTTCCCACATGAGAAAAAGCAGCAGAAAGAGCTGAGAACAAGCAGCGGGTGGCGTCTCTGGCGAGTGACCCTGCAGGCGACCTGGCCCTGTGCTCCCAGTGGACCTCGCTGGCTTTATGCTCTGCTGTCACCACCTTGAAATTCAGATTAGTTGTGAACAGGAGGCCCCATGCTCTCATGTTGCACTGGCCCCACACATCCTGTAGCGGTTCCCAATGAGCACTATCGGAAAAGCGGGAGCTCTCACTCTATTCAACTGGCCTGGGCCCTTCTCACGTTCAGGCCCGCATCAACCAGAGAGAGTTCCTGAATAATCTTCCACTTTTCTCTCTGGCCTCTGCTCTCTTTTCTTTTCATTTCCTTCGGCAACTTTTCTTCTCTAATTTGCTCCTGGCCTGCCTGGCTCTCCTCGTGACCCTGGCTGAGCACGCTGCCCACGCCCTGAACGTGCGAGTCCCCGGTGTTGGAGACTGAGCCTGTTGGCAAGTGCGTTCTCAACCATCACAGGAGAGGAAGGTAATGATGTCCACTCTTCCCATAAAGCCCTCGACCAAGTGACTCTCGTTGCTTTAATTGGGGACCCAAAGCTCTTGAAAACAAATGTGGATCAAGAAGGCGGTATTACCTTACGGACATGTCATTGAGAAGTTGAGGTGACATCTTGTCTAAAAAGCAACCAGAGAGGTGACCATCCAGATGTGCTTAGGGCCATGGGCTTAGATGACACCCGAGACACAGACCTGAGGGTCACTGGGGAAGGGTCAGCGTGAGAGGCTGAGGAGGCTCGCCCATGAGGAAGGGAGACTGGGACGGGAGTTGAGAAGTAGGGGTCAGTCCGGGACTTTGAAGGGCATGCTGTTTGCCACCACGAACCCCCAAGCAGACAGGAATGAGGGGAAGGTGAGTGCTGGACCTGAAAGTCCTCCTGGGAGCTGAGGGTGGAGCCGTGGTGCGAGCAGGAGGAGGAGGGAATCCAGGGGAAGAAGCACTGTGACCTGGCACTGTTGCTTCTCACCGTCACCTCACGGGTGGAGATGCTGGGCCGCCTCCTCGGGGCATCTCGCTGTGTACGGCCCCTCTGTGGCCTCCCGGGACACACTGTCCGGACACGAGGGAGGGAAAGGGCATTTCCCTGGGCCCAGCCCTGCGGGGCCTCTGCCTCTGCTGCCTGAGTGTGTGCTGAGGCCTGTGAGGGAGCGGTGGGCCATCAGTACAGCCTCCTCAGCTGAGCCGCACCCGCCGCAGCCTCAGGTGAGCACTGCCGGGCGCCCACACCTGCCATCAGCACCAGGGGACAGACTATGACTAGGATGGCCCCAAGGCATGAGTGGGCCAAATCCATTGCTCTGAATTAAAACTACATTTGCAGGGAACAAACTATGGGAGGTCATGTAGACCTACTCCAAGATCACGGACGAGGGTGGGGATCACTTGTTTCTGATATACCAGGTTTTATATATTTTTCACCTAAATCTAAAAGCCGATCCCTCCTTTGTAAGAATATGGTCATTAGGTCTCCAGAGAATGCCCCAAGCAGGGACCGCTCCAACAGAGCAGCGGGCGGCCAGGCAGGTGGGGCTGCGACGGGGTGGAGGCTGCGTGCACCTGCTCACCCTCAGGTTCAGAGCCGGGAAAAGGCTCTACTCCCATCTCCAGAGGTTTACACACTCAGGTTGTGTTGCTTGTTAAAGAGAATTCTACATCTCACTGCTTCATGTCACTCACACTTTCAATGGAAATAACTCATTTCCAGAGAGGACAGTGTGTGCACCCGGGTGTTAGGATGTAGCTGCCATCTGAACCCAGTGGGGCTAATGCTGCATTCTTTGTCTGTTAAAGCCACTTGATTGAGCATGACTGGCAAGGAGAAAGCTGCACGTATGTAATGTACACAGCCCGATGAGCTGGGTAAGTATACACCTGTCACCATCACAAGGCCATAGCAAACCCATCACCCCCAAGGCATCCTCCCACCTCCTTTATCAGTGTGCATGTGTGCATGTGTGTGTGTACGTGTGTGTGTGCATGTGTGCTAACACTCACATAAGATCTATTGTCTCAGAACATTTTAAGTGGACAATGCAGTACTGTTGGCCATAGGCACTCCACCGTGCAGCTCTCTAGAAGATATTCATCTTGCTTAGCTGAGACTTTGCACCCTCCAGTCATCACCTGTGCAGGTCCCCTCTCTCCAGACCCTGGCAGTCACCGTTCTAGTCTCTGCTTCTATGGATTTGACTATTTTAAATCCAATATGTAAGACTAGTGGTCCGGTGCATGAAATTCGTGCACATTAAAGGGGAATTAATTAGAGGAAATATTTTAATGTTGCTATTTGCCCTTTCTCTATAATAGAAGTGTCAGAGATGAAAGAAAATTAGTAAAATGTATCTGAAAATCTTCCTCCTGTCAGAGTCTGGGGCATGACAGGGTAACTAGAGTCAAGTCCCCGCCCACCCACATGCGCCTCAAAATCCCACAAGACCCAGACCCGGCTGGCCCCACCCCCATTGGGCTAGATCCAGACCCGGCCAGCCCCACCTCCATTGGGCTAGATCCAGACCCGGTCGGCCCCACCCCCATCAAGCCTGGCCCAGTGCTGGGGCAGGGGGCATGCCCTGAGGTCCCCATCAAGCCCTGCCAGGAAGGGTGTGTGGCCTCAGGTCCCCTGGCCCAGAGCTGGCATGGGGGGCATGGCCTGAGGTCCCCTGGCCCGAGCCAGGGTTGGGGGCGCGCCTTGAGGTTTCCCGTCAAGGCCTGCATGGTGGGGGTGTGGCCTCAGATCCCCCGGCCCAGCACTGGGGGGGGGGGGGGGGCGCAGCCTGAGGTTCCCCTGTCAAGCCCCACCAGGCAGGGGGCATGGCCTCGGGTCCCACTGCCCAGCCCAGTGCCATGCAGCCTCAGGTCCCTGCTGATTGCTCATTAAGCCTCGTTACGGAACTCGGCCTCCGCTATGGGCGCAGCCCATCTTGTGTTACGGAATCCCTGCCTCTGCGGTGAGCACAGCCATCTTGACCATTAGGCGTGATGGTCATTTTGCATATTCCCTCTTTATTAGATAAGATTATACAGCATTTGTCTTTAAGTGTCTGGCTTACTTCACTTAGCATAATAAACTCCAGGCCCATCCATGTTGTCCCAATTGGCATGATTTCTTCGTTTTATGGTTGAGTAATACTCCATTGCATACATGTACCACATTTTTCTTATCCATTCATCCAAAGGGCATTTAGGTTGTTTTATATCTTGGCTATTGTGAATAATGCTGCAAAAACTTGGGAATTTGGGTATTTCTTCAAGATTCTAACTTAAATTCCTTTGGATAGATACCCAGAAGTGGGATTGCTGGATCATATGGTAGTTCTGTTTTTTATTATTTGAGGAACCTCCATACTGTTTCCCGGAGTGGCTGCACGCATTTACATTCCCACAACTACCCCAGCACTTATCTCCTGTCTTCCTGATGACAGCCATTCTAACCGGGGGAGAGGCAGTGCATGGTGGTTTTGATTTGCATTTCCCTGGTGATTAGTGATAGCCAGCACCTTTTCATGTATCCATTAGCCATCTGCATGTCTTCTACGGCAAGGTGTCTATTTAGTTCCTTTGCCAATTTTTTAAAAATCTTCCCTGAAGATATATATATATATATATATATATATATATATATATATATATATATATATATATAGAGAGAGAGAGAGAGAGAGAGAGAGAGAGAGAGAGAGAATAAACATTGATCTGACGATCTGATCAGGAATTGAACCCGCAAACTTTGGGTGTATGGGATGACACTCCAATCCAGCCAGCCAGCCAGCCAGTCATTTTTCAAATCAAATTATTTGTGGGATTTTGCTATTGAGTTGCATTAATCCTTATATATTTTGGATATTAATCTCTTAGCAGATACATGGTTTGCAAATATTTTCTCCCAGTGTTTCCATGAGGGGGTGCAGACTGGAACCTCCTATTGCACCTCCTGCTGACCTCACCTCCCAATGGCTGCATTTCAAACAGGGTGCATGCAGAATCTTACGCAAAACTTAGAAAGGAATTAATTCAAAGTTAGCCTTTCCAGTTTAGGACATGTTCAAGCACATCGAGGCCTCACATGGGGTCAGCATTGTAGGAGGATCACTTTGGGAGGGTGGTTATGTGAACACTGGCCCCCAGCAGGGGTAGAGGGGTTTTCTTTTGAACCTCAAGGCAGCAGAGCGAGTCCTGCCTGCCTGTGTAAGAGCAGGAGGCTGAATCATGCCACTGGCCATGTAGGTGGTCGGTGAATCCAGGTGGGACGCCACTGGCCAGCTGTGGGCCTCCTGCAGAGGCAGCCAGTAGCCAGGGCCATCTCAGCTCTGGCCACTGAGGAGAACCTGAAGCTGGCCTCCAGCTTCACAAAGAAGCAGCGAACAGAAGAAAGTGAACTGACCAGGCGAAGGGGCTAGAGGTGAGCGGCCCTCAGGGAAGGGAGCCTAGGGAGCCAGGAGAACCCCCTGTGAGAGCCAGCAGAAGGCACTTCCCAGGCCCAGGGCAGGTTGTATAAGAGTCCCTCCTCCCAGGGTGTCTCCTCCAAGCTGTAGCCAGCATTCTGTCCCTCCCGGGCAATTGGGGGGAGGAGGTCAAGGCTGCATGCTGGCCAGCTGCCCAAGGGTGCCTTCTGGGGGAGGGAGGGGAAGTCTGACCTTTGCATCAAGGTGTATTTAAAATGAATTGGAAACACAAATTACTGAGTGTAGGCTGTGTTCTGGGACTTAAAATAACCCACAGACTTTTGAAAATTTGACATAACCAGGATAATTCCATCAAGAGTTTAAAAGAAGTAAGACGCCTGCTGGAATTTTCACAGGGCCCCACAGATGCTTTCTAAGAGTCTGTATGTACCTTCAGAGAGACGAAGACAATGTCATTTTATTTTATTTTATTTTATTTTAAATATATTTTTATTGATTTCAGAGAGGAAGGGAAAGGGAGAGAGAGAGAAACAACAATGCTGAGAGACAATCATTGATCGGCTGCCTCCTGCAAGCCCTGCACTGGGGATTGAGCCCACAACCTGGGCATGTCCCTGAGCAGACATCGAACTGTGACCTCCTGGTTCATAGGTCGATGCTCAACCACTGAGCCACGCCGGCCGGACGACAATGACATTTGATAAAGCTTTCTGAGGAGGCCCAATGTATGAAGCCCACAGAGGAGCAGTTTCTCCAACAGAAAGTGAGGGTCTCCCAGCCCAGGTGACAGGGCTGCTCTGGGCCTTGCCCCCACAGTGCCATGCTGGAGACCCCATTTCTCAAAGCACAACCTGACAACCCACTGTGCTCGCTCAGGCTGCTTGGGACGGAGGAGATGGAGGCCCGGAGAGGCTGACACTCTGCCGCCTCCGGAGTGATGGCTGGGCCTGGCCCGTCACTCTGCAGGGACCCGCCGGGCCAGGGCTGGTACCCCATCCAGCTCTTTGGTCTCTGTGCTCCCTTCCGGGGCACACGGAGTGCTCAGGGTGCCCGTTAGTGGGGGAGACAGAATTAGGGAGAAAAAACCTTGCATCAAGTATCTGCTCTGCAACACACCATTCCGGAACCGAGTGGCTTAAAGCAGCTCTGGAGTGTCACTCGTCGGTGGGCTGACTGCAGCGTCTCTGCTAGTCTCGCTCCGAGGCTCAGTCACTCAGCTGCAGATGGCATTGGCATTGTCTGCTCTGCCCTCTCATTGGGCCAGGGCAGGGTTTGGGTTTTCTTCGGGTATCTAACAAAATACTTTATAATGTCACAACATAGCCATCCAGCTAAAATTGACATGCATTCGACAACCACTCAGTTGTTCATTTAACAAGCATTGGTTGGAGAGCCAGGCGTTGGTGGAGGCTGGCTGACCAACACTGTTCCTGACCGTCCCAGCCCACCCGAGGGCGACCAGCAGGTAGCGGCCACTCCCCGGTGTGGGCCTTTGGTGGAGCCATGGAAAGCCCAGAGGAGGAGGCGGGTCCTGCCTGGGCAGCTCAGGGGCTTTCGGAGCAGGTGTGCCTATGTTGAGCCTGAGACGCTCATGGTATCAGAGAGGCCCCGCAGGAGGCCATCCAGGGAGCGGGGATAAAGGAAGGCAGTGATGGGTGCAAAGTGCGGCTGGTTTAGGAGACAATAAGCATTTATCTACCAACACAGTTTCTTACTTAATGCAGACGGATCACAAGAATTCTCGTGTTTTCTGTTCTAAGGCTTGTGGCCAATCATGAGGACTCTTTAAAAAGATATTAGCTTGTAAGAACATGCAATAAATAACTTCAAAATGCAATGGGTATTTAATTTCAATTTTAAAACATGTAAAACGTTTTTGTACTCGTTCAATAGAAACTTATCTGGCCACTGGGTAAAGCTAGCAATAAAACTACTGGTCCGCAATGTGTTAAGAATGGGTTGCCACCCCCAAAGAGTCACTTTTCATAAAGAGAGAGAGAGAGAGAGAGAGAGAGAGAAGAGAAAACTGAGTGAACACAGGTCTGAAGCCCAGTTCTGTCAGGATGAGTCCAGCTGTGTCTGTATTTGGGTGGGTGGGCAGGCGGGCGGGTGGGGCGGGGCAGGGCCAGTGAGGGCCCAGGGCTGTTATCACACAGGCTGAGTGTCATTCATTAGAGGCTTGTTTCACCCAAACAACCTGAACTTCTCAGAAGGCAGCCCGGGTCTGGCGCGAGGATTATCCCCTGCCCTCTGAGAGCCCACCTCAGGGTCCCCTCATCCTTGGGCATGGCCCTCACTGTCAGGGTCCCCTCATCCTTGGGCATGGCCCCCACTGTCAGGGCCCCCACTGTCAGGGTCCCCTCACCCTTGGTCCCCACTATGAAGATCCCCTCATCCTTGGCCCCCACTATCAAGATCCCCTCATCCTTGGCCCCCACTATCAAGATCCCCTCATCCTTGGCCCTCACTGTCAGGGCCCCCTCATTCATGGCCTCCTCCTCAAGATCTCTTCATTTATGGGCCTGGCCTTCACCCTCAGGGTTCTCTCATCTCATTTATCCTCAGATTTTTCTCATCATCTCAAATAACTGCTTCCCCTCCAAACATCTTATCTATATTCCAGGTTCAAAAGGTGGGGGAAAGAAGGGGAAAAAAGGATAAAACACCAATAGAATCAATCGTGTCCTTGTGTAGACTCCTGGCTGCAACGTGGGATGGAAAGCCTCCTTTTACAGCTTGGAAACTAACACTCCCAAATAAATTAGACTCCGGTTAAGGCCCAAAGGAACAGCAAACGCTGGCCAGGCAGCCGGCTCTTCCTCACTGGAGGCCCCTGGGAGGCTGGGAGAGAGGCTAAGCAGTGTGGGTGCAGAGGCATCGGGACTTGGAGAGCAAACTGTCCTGCTTGTCTTCGCTGGGAGACCACCCTGGGAGAGGCGTGCCAGCTGGTGGGCAAACGGCACTCGGCTGCCTTTGTGTGCAGATTCCTTTCCGGCACTCGGCTGCCTTTGTGTGCAGATTCCTTTCCCCGAAGGGCAGAAGGGAGGGCCTGTGGTGTTGCTGTGGTTTTCAGTTGAGTTTCCACAGCATCTCGAGCTCTCTGACCCAGGCAGGCGGTGGTGGAGGTGGGCTTCGGGGAGCCCTGTTCCCACAGCGCTGGCTCCTGGCTGTCCCGGCGCTCCCAAGGATGCCAGGCGTGGAAAAACCCCGCTCATGCTTTGTTTCACCATCGTGCTCTGGTTAATTCAAGTGACACAAGACTGTTTTTCAAGATTCATAAAATTCACCCTACCTCTCTGAGCCCATAACATGGCAGCAAGCAAGCAACTTAGGACCAATTTATCTGCATTTAATTCATTGTTTTCTGGTGTTGCTCCCAAGTCAACAGCTTCTCAAATGCACTGTGGAAGCTTGTGTTTGGAATTTGACATTGTTTAGAGATCGGGTAATAAAGATGCAAAATGTACTGACTGCTAACAAAGAAAAATGAATGGGATCAGGGAGGGGAAACTTCATTTGGGTTCTGTTCCTGGCAGTTCATACAAGTTCATGTTGGTTGTTGACTTAAATATGTGCGGAGATGAAGCTGACAGGACTGGCTGGCTCCTATTTGAACTTTATCCTCTTAAATCTTATCTTTCCAAACTGGGGCAAGTCAAGGAGAGCCCCGTGACCCGGGGATTGAGTGAGTTTTGAACTGTTTAGGGCCAGGGGGATGTGTCCCTAGGGCAGTAGCATTCGAGCTGGCGAGCGCCCGGTCCCGGCACAGCTGCCTGCCTCCTGCCGTCCCTGCTGGGCCCATGGCCGCTCAGAGGGGCAGCTGCTCCGTTCACCAGGCGGCCTTCTCGGGGGCCAGGGCCATGCTCACAGCTCTCCAGGGACAAGCACGCTGGTGCGAGGCTCGCCTCTTCTCTCCTTGTGCTTCCAAGAATAATAAACAACTCCTTATCCAAACTCTGGGCTGATGTGTATCTCTTGGTTTGTCGAGACATGGAAAGAACCACAGCTTCCCACTCGATGGAGAATTTTGCCATGTGAACCTATGAGCCCCTCCCAGGAAGTGTGGCTGGAAGTTGAAATCTGTGTGAGGTTAATGGTCACTGCACCATGTTCAAAATGATAGTGTCCCAGTGAAAATCGGAGGGACAGTGAGGTCAGCGGGTCAGGACGTGACTGCCGGCGAAAAGGTCATTGGTTCTGTACCATTCCCGAGAGGACCGGACACTCCTCACGCAGCAGGGCCAAGCAGGGAGGCACCAGCATCCGTCAGGAGGCAGGGGGCGGGGGGACCTGGGCAAGAGCCTTTACTGTGGTTCCCGAGGGAAGGATGGCGAGGCAGGGTGGGCAGGCCCAGGATTGGCCCGTGTGAGTCATTCCAGCGGGTTCAGGGCACAGGGGCTGGTACCTGTCTGGTACCTGGCCCTGGAGTGGCTAGAGAGACGGTGACCCAGGTGTGAGAGCTGTAGGGGAGGTGGGGCAGTGTGGGCTCTGGGTTGGTTGGTTTGTATGTGAAGAGCATCGTGCTGGCTGATGAGTTGTTCACTCTCTAAACTTGGCTCACTCTGGGAGGGGCAGTCCCTTCAGGGTCAGCAAGACCCCAAATGTCAGCGCATCAGCCCAGCCCGACCCCGTGAGGCGCGGAGGCTGCCTTGCGAAGCTGTGTTTATTGGAGCAGACACGAGGACCGGCTTGGGACCTGTGAGTCTAGTAGAGGGATGAATGCCTATGCGTGTCTCCTACAAGCCCTGACGCTGGGAGGCTGCGGCCCTGCTGCCAGTGGCCACGCCAGAGGCAGGTGGGCCTCAGTAAGGGCGCTTAGCCTGCTCCTGCAGGCCCAGGTGAAGGAGCAAGGGGGCTCCTGACAGAAGGTGTGCTCGCCACTGACGGCCTCCTCCTGAGGTCTTCGGAGTCGTTGTCAAGTGCTGCCTGAGACACCACGCAGACTCATGAGCGAACCTTTGGGAGGCGCTCCCTGTGGAAGAAGCCCTGCCCTGAGTACTGACCAGTACAGCTGCCCATGGAGTCCCACCCCTGCCCTTGCCGACAGCCTGTCAGGCAGCACCTCTCTGTTAGACTCAAAGGAGCGAAGTCAAGGGAGCTTCTGCCCTTGCTCGCCCAGACGCGTCTGTCCATTAACAGAAACACAGACTCTAGGGGTGGCCAGGTGACGGGGGACGGGCCTTCTGCCCAGGCAGCCCGCAGACGGGCATTCCCTCCTTCCAGCTGGCCGCCCCCCCTTGTGGGCTCAGTGCCTTGTGACTCTGTGCCTGCTGGTTCTGAGATGATCACAGAGAAGGTGAGCTAAATGAACTAGCCCTACAAGTCAGTAAGGATAAACAGCCCTGGCTGGGACTCAGTGGTTAGAGCATTGGTCTGTGCACTAAAGGGTCCCGGGTTCCATTCTTGATCAAGGTGTACCTGGTTGTGGGTTCGCTCTCCGCCCCCCCAACACACATCCCCGTCGGAGCGCATGTGGATGGTAACCAGTCAATGTGTCTCTCTCACATTGATGTTTTCCTCTCCCCCCCACCCCCACCTCCCTCACTCCCTTCCACTAAAAAGCAATGGTAAAAGTATCCTCAGGTAACGATGAACAAAAAACAAAAAATGCTAAAAAAAAAAAAAAAATCCACGAATTCCAGGCACGCAGGGTCAGAACAGCCAAGAGGCTTCCAGAGCAAAAGCAATGGCAATGGATTGTCAGACCTGCGGCCCACAGAGCCGGCGAGCCCCAGGCAGCCTCGGGAAAGCTGAGAGCAGGAGGCACGAGGTGAGAAAACAGTGAAAGGAAGATGTGCATCTCCATTCAGGGAAGAGAAACCGCTCTGGGAACAGCACTGGGGTGCGGACCCGACTGGAAGCGAAGATACAAGAAGCTTCTGCGGTAATCACGTTGTCAAAGAAACGTTAATGGGAGCAATAATAGCAGCGACAGAAACATGGGTGGCTGTGCCTCTGTGGCGATGGCATTTTCCAACCTGGACACAGCACTGCCCTCACCCCACGTGCTCTTGTGCCATGTGACCCATACACCTGCCTTCAAGGGACGGGGTCTGGGCTCAGTCCCCTGTGGTGGGCCTGGGACGTGGGGAGGCTGCCATTCTGGGAGCTCCATGGCGAGGCTGTTGTAATGTACCCCGAGAATCACAGAAGGACGCCTCAAGAAGTCGAATTAAAGAGTCACATTTATTGCAATCCGGGACTATGAGGGGACATTCCCAAATCTCATAGTAATAAGATGGTGGCAAAGCCAGACTTATATAGGCAAAAATCACAAAGGTATTGATTACATCCCAGGGTTTGGAATGAGGCACCTGGCTCGCAAAAAAGCAGATTACAGAAGCAGAATTAAGCATGTTAATTACAGTCTCGGGTCTCGGGGTCACTGAGTTGATAGAAACACATTATCTAGAGCCATCGAGGCAATTTAGAGTAATTGCGCTGTCCTGGTCTTAGGACCACTGAGTCAACCGCACCACCTGTGGCCACTAAAACAATTTAGGGTAATTGTGCTGTCCTGTTTCCCAGGTACAGAAGAATGTGCTTCGATAACCAGTAAGATCACAGTCAATGGGATAGTCATTCAATCAATGAGGCATTCAATCGAATGGGATGACTTATACAATTTAGAAAATCAAAGTAACCTGTCCATTGTTAAATAAAGCAAATAGGTACCATACTTCAAGGCCATTGAGGGGGATGTGTTTGTACCTCGTTCTTGTGGGACATTTGCCCAGGGAACTCAGCCACCTGCCCTGAGGAAGCCTGACATCCTGGGGAGACCCCGGGGGAGCCCACCCGCCAGCCCTGTGCCTGAGCCCTTTGGAAGTGGGTCCTTCCGCTCCACCTGAGCCATCCCGGCTGGTGCCGCTGCGCCCCGCCCACATTGCCGATTTGTAAGCTAAATAAAGGGTTTCTGCTTAAACTACTAACCTTTGGGGTGTTTGCTGCATAGCAATCGAAGACCAGAACAGTCTGAAGAACAAGATGCAGGCTTCAAAGGCCATCCATGCCCAAGATGAGCACCCACATTGCTCCCCACACGTCTCACGTGTGGCCCATGACAGGGACCGGACGCGCTTCCTGGGTGTCACATCATCGGCACCTGCGGAGCAGAGAGCTCGTCCTCAAAAGGCCACTGCACTCGG
Source organism: Myotis lucifugus (assembly GCF_000147115.1). Lineage (NCBI taxonomy): Eukaryota > Metazoa > Chordata > Mammalia > Chiroptera > Vespertilionidae > Myotis > Myotis lucifugus. The sequence continues at coordinate 416,426 of NW_005871522.1, forward strand.
CGCAGAGCACCCCGGGGCTGTGCACGGGAACTCAGTGTCACTCTGAGCCAGTGGCTGAGTCACTCAGTGGAACAAAGCCTGCAGATCACATCAGACATGCAGTGAGCAAAATCTTTTATGATGTCAAGTTACTAAGATTTAGGGTTTTTGTCGCAGTAGGTAGGGTTAATTAGCCTGACTCGTCTAATACGCCAAAACATAAAGACACGTGTGTATTAAAGAGGAAGACCCAGTGGTCTACGATGCTCAGCAGGAGGAAAGTCAAAATGGCACTAATGGGCCATTTTCCACCCATCAGACTGGCAAAGAGCAGCCCACGGGTACCCCTCCCCCCGCATCCCACAGTGCTGGTGGGAGTGTGTGATCAGAGGTCAGGGTAGGAGACAGAAATCAACCCAAGTATAGTAAGCACAAAGGCTTCCCGCAGAGAGCAGTGCGCTGGCAGGATGGGGGGAGGGAGAGGAGGACTGTCCCGGAGCACGGAGCACGCAGAGCCCCACCCGGGCCGGGGCTCCGGGAGATTAGGGGCTGCCATCCGCAGGGCTGACTGCGCAGAGCAGGTGCCCTACAGGCTGCAGCACTGCTAGCCACCAAGGTTGTCATGTGGCAACGTGGGAAAATACCAGAGATGATAGGAGCAAGGCCCTGAGGATCAAAGTGTGCATAATATGATTAGATTCGCCTCAGACAAAATGAAAGTCAGCTTTAGAAAATGTGGGCGGAAATGGACCAAAAATACTAACAATGGCCAGAGTTAGATTTTCATTGTGTTTTTTACTTTTTAGTATTTTTGGAAAAAAATATTAGGGAAGTTCAAAATGAAAGCATCTTTTTTTTTTTAAATCCTTACCTGAGGATATTCTTTCCATTGACTTTTTTTAGAGAGAGTGGAGTTGAGGGAAGAAGGGGAGAGAATGAGAAGAAGAGAGAGAGAGAGAGAGAGAGAGAGAGAGAGAGAGAGAGAGAGGAGAGAGAGAGAAAATCGATGTGAGAGAGATACATTGATTGGTTGCCTCCTGCACCCATCCCAGGGATCAAGCCTGCAACCCAGGCACATGCCCTTGACAGGGAATAGAACCTATGACCTTCAGACCACGGGCCAGCGCTCTAACCACTGAGCCAAACTGGCCAGGGCAGGAATCTTCTTTTAAAAATTAAAAAGAGATAAAATAAAGGAGTTACAATCTTTGGGTGTCCCTGGGAAATTCCTGCAGAGTAGGCACTGTTCCACTGTGGTGATGGAGGTCTTATCATTATGCCTCCTGGTTTAAAACTGAATGACTGTCATTCCCACTTGCTGGATATTTCCACTATAATTCACCTGAGAGTGTAGAGTATGCTTAAGCTAATTAATTTTTGACTAGTTGAATACTATTTTACCAGGATACTATTTCTTCTGGAATTTCTCCACTTTCCTTTTAGTGATTAATTTTAAAATATATCAAACTTACAGAAAAGTTGCCAGAACAGTATAAAAGATTTCCATATCTCCTGGAAGTGGTTTAAGGGTTAGCACATTCTCTCTATCATATGGTCTATCTACCTGTGATCATTAAACCATTTGTCTTTTTTTGGAACTACTTGTGAACAAGCTGCAGAAACACCTCAATATTACAGTGTGCTTTCCCCCAAAGACTGTACATGCATAAACACTACTACCCTCCTGACCAGGAAATCCTCACCGATACCTTAGCATCCGGCCCGCAGATCCCATTCAAATGTTGCCAACTTTCCCAATGCGGCCTCTGTTTCCTTCCTGGTCCATGACTCTGCCCAGCATCAAGCATTGCATGTAGTTGCCATGTCTTTCCAGTTTCCTTCCGTCTCTCGTGTTCTTGGTAACCATAGAAAGAATGAGGTGTGATGGGCAGGACAGGCCTCCGCCACAGGAGTGACTCTGCTCAGCGCACACAGTCAGCGCTTCTCACCGCACAGTGTCGCCCCCACTGCAAAGTCCAGGTTCCTCATTTGCTATTGATCAGGATTGTGTGGAAGCTCTTCTGAGACTACAACTCACAGCCTTTTCCCATCGCGTTCCACCCACCAGCACAGCACCTAGTGCTGACTCCTGCCCAAATCGCCCCTTACAACACTTCCCACAGGTAGTGCCCACTCCCAGCACTCCTTTCACGGGCATCAGTCAGCTCTCTGCTCTAGGGGGGCCCTCCCTTCCCCCACTCACTTGCTTGTGTCGGCGTGGACTCCTGGGTGCCCATTTCACTCAAGGGGTTGTAATCCTTTACCATCATTTATTTTGATGCTCAAATCCTCCAAGATGTAACTAGTAAAGGCTTCTTTAATCTCAATCCTCTATTTTTTAGACAAAACAACATAAGAAATCTCTGACAAACCCTTCAGCAATGTTATTCTTGTTCTCTAGAAAACAACCCAAAAAAGTATTGTCACGTCATAGATAATCAATTCTTTAGCATTCTCAATTTTTCCAGAAAAAAAAATTGGTTGAAATAGGACTTGGGGCTCATAAACCATTGAGTATTCTAGCTTACACTTGGTCACCAAAAATCACTTCTCATGAATGTAAGACTCGGAGGGCGGGCGGTCTGGGATTCCTGGTTAAAGACCGCTCCTCCGGCCGACCAGCTGTCCACTTGTAAGTCACCTGCCTGATGTGCCTGCCGGTCGCTGAGGGCCCACGTTGGAGCACAGGGCCGGCCCTGGTGTTGGCGACAGACACTGTTTCATCGCTGGAACAGGCTCCGGAGATCCCTCTCCCGCCCACCCCACCGTCCGTGCTCCGTGCAGCCCCTGGCAGAGTGCATGGGCAGCGGTCTCCTTTCACAGGCCTCCCTGTCTTTTATGACGATGACAAAATGGGCCACATGCAAATGACTTGCTATCAAAACAGCACTGAGCAAGGCTGGCATTACTGATTCCACAGCCTTGTAAGCCCAGGTGGAGGGAAGAGGAGAGAAAAGTGGAGACAACAGAGGACAGATGTAAGCGAGGTGAAACAGTGCCGGACACATTGCCAGCCCTTCCCCACCCCCACCCCTGCCCCACATGCTGGAAGTCAGGGGAGCTCCACTCACTAACCACTCGGGAAGCCCACAGAGAGACCCGCCATTACCGTCAGCTCGGGTTAACAGCACAGAATGTGAAACGATCGCTAGGAAGACCACAGCCAGCCCTGAAAGTCTCACACGGACTGATTGCATAGAAATTCTTTTTTGATTTTTAAAACAATGCTTCATTAGTCAGGGCAGGGCCTCCGAATTCCCATTCTAAACAAAGCCGCTCTGCACCCAGGCGCCGGCTCACATTCGCGCGGCCCTTAGAGCTGAGCCAGGCCCCGGTGGGTTCAGAGGACGGAACCGGCTGACAGCGCTGTGCTTCCCCACATGCTGTGTCCTGCACTCCGCTCACTGCAGCCCTGAGGCCGCTGCTCGGGCGCCTCCGCTTCTCTGAAACGCGTCGCCAGTGCCAGTTGGAGATAAGTCAACAGTAAGGACAGGGCTTCACTGGACTTTCCAAAGACACCTCCCCCCACAAGGAGGTCAGGCCAAAGGTCACATTAGAGGGAGAGAGAACGCACACCATCACGTACAACGGAGTTTAGGTTCAGAGATTTTAAATGTAGCTCAGACATGCAAATGAACTTGGGGGAGATACAGAATCTGCCACTGTTGTCCTGTTTGGATGGAGGCCTGACCATGGCAACAGACTTGAACATGTCCTAGGGGACGAGTCAGTGGTCAGCGCTGGCTGGAAGGAGCCGAGGCAGGGAGCCCCTGGGTGAAGAGGAGGTTGTGTTCCACCAAGCAGCTGCAGTCAAGTGCTGGGAAGGGAGGCCACGCTCAGCACAGCACTCAGAAGTATTTGCGGTGACCCTAGGGCCGGCTTTCTCCTTAGTCCTGGGGCAGTAGAAACAGCACCCACTCTTACTCTCACCCTGTCTGCCCACATCCCGAGCTCCGGGCACCAGGTGGGTGGTGGGTGGTGAGGACAGGACCACGGCGCCCTGAGTGCTGGCTGAGTGTGTGTTGGCTGCTTCGGAGCTGCATGCCAGGCCTGGCTCAGAGCTTTCTCGTCACCTCTGAGCCGTGGGGCTTATTTTCTTGATTTCAAGTGTTGGTATCTTTTCCTTTGTTTAGTTTCTTAAGCAAGACCTGGAGGTAAGGAGGAAGGACGTAGCCGTAATTGTACTGTTCATGTGATTGACTTGCTTGACTTCCAAGCATCTCGGCCACAGTCTCCTCCGGGGGCACAGCACAGCCCACGGGAGTGTGCCCCCCTCAGGCAGGGACGACGCCTTGGGCTCCCCTCCTGATAACAGAGTCCCGGGTACAGAGCCGCTCAAATGAGGGAGGGCCGACTCATTAACCAGACATCTCCGTCTGTACACATTTTCAAGAACCCTCCCAATAATGATTTTCGTGCAATATGTCCAGTAATCCTAGTAGCATGCGGGACACACACAGCTGTCTCATTACAGAGCTATGTTCTACCTCCGGCCAACCTGTCTGCAAAAGCGCCTTTTTTTGTTTATTTCCGGCACCTGCAGCCTTGGGCTCCGGGGGCCGTTGGCTCCCTGGCCCTCTGGAACCCGGGGGCTGTGTGATTGCCACTCACTCCTGGTCGCTTGCTCTCCAGTCACTGGCTTCACGTTGAGTACTGACTAGATGTTGATGGTATTAAGAAATTATTGGTAACTTTTAGATGTAATAATGGTACTTTGATTATGTTTTTTAAACATAGTCTTTTCATTTATTTTTTAATCCTCATCTGAGGATATGTTTTACTGATTTTTAAATATATTTTTATTGATTTCAGAGAGGAAGGGAGAGGGAGAGAGAGTTAGAAACATCAACAATGAGAGAGAACCATTTATCAGCTGCCTCCTGTACGCCCCCTACTGGGGACCGAGCCTACAACCCAGGCATGTGCCCTTGACCAGAAGTGAATCCGAGACTCTTCAGTCCTCAGGCCAACACTCTAGCCCAGCCGTGGGCAAACTAAAAAAAAAAAAAAGACCGTACCCTTTTATGTAATGATGTTTACTTTGAATTTATATTAGTTCACACAAACACTCCATCCATGCTTTTGTTCCGGCCCTCCGGTCCAGTTTAAGAACCCATTGTGGCCCTCGAGTCAAAAAGTTTGCCCACCCCTGCTCTAGCAACTGAGCCAAACTGGCTAGGGCTGTTTTACTGATTTTTTAGAGACAAGAGAAGGGAGAGAGAGAACTATCTATCAGTTACATTCCATACACTCCCCCACTGGGATCGAACCTGACACCTAGGTATGTGTCCGACTGGGAATCAAACCACAATCAAACCACAACCACTTGGTACATGGGATGACACTTCAACCAACTGAGCCACACCTGCCAGCAATACACTGTAAATGTGTAATTTTCTATTTATACACCTACACACAATCACATGCACACACATACATTCATGACTCATACACTTACACACACACACATGCTCTCTTGACACACTCAAACCCTGATACGTGTTTACATATACATGCACACACACATTCTCACACACACCATTATGCACACACACACATGTATACACATCTCATTTTCACACACCAGTGTACTCAGATGTTCAAAAACATCCACACACTCACATTCATACACTCACACACCCTTTCACATTTTTACGCGTTCTCACACACACTTTCGCTCACATATACGCACTCTCACAGCCACACACATGCACACACCACCGCCCACCGGCCCCCCTGTTCCTGCCCACCTCCACCCCTTCTCTTTGTCTGCAAGGTTGAAGCACCGCAGACACAGGGCCCTCCATCACAGGCTTGGAGCCAAGGCCACGAGGCCTCCCATCCCCATTGTGAGCCGCCAGCCCAGCCCCTGACCCTGCCACGCTCTTCCTCCCAGCTTCTCCCGACTCAGCCGGCCGGGCAGCAGACCCTAAAGGAAATTTCAGGAACAGGAAATGACTGTCCATCCGGTTGAACTTGCCTTCTGGGTTTTTTGGCTGCTCCTCTTTTTACCTTCCGGTCTTGGATTTTGCCTCTTGGGACCTGTGCTCAGTATTCTCTGCCTTGACCTGCATTCCATCAGTGAGGCTCCGAGGGCTGTGGCCCAGAACCTGGAGGGGAAACAGTGAAAAGGCACACAGGGCCTGGGAGTCGCTGTGGCCTTGTTAAAAGCAGCCTTCCCTGCCGGGAGCTCGGCGGGTTAGTGTCGACACGTCAGGGTTGTGGGTTTGATCCCGGTCAGGCACATAGGAGACTCAACCAATGAATGCATCAGTAAGGAGGGACACAAATCCATCTCTCTCTCTCTCTCTCTCTCTCTCTCTCTCTCTCTCTCTCTGCCTAAAACCAATCAACCAATAAAACTTTTTTAATAAAAAATGTTTAAAGACAGTCTCAAAACCCCAAGAGAGAGAACCAGAGAAAGACACAGCATGAGCCCCTGCTGTGCCTAAACCGTCTCAGAAGACGGGAAGTGGCTGTCACGTTAAGAATACTTCTCAAAAGTAGGCCTTTTCTTTCTGTACAATTATAATAAAAATTACTTTAAAAAATAAGTTCTTGAATCAAGAAGCCCAAGGGTTTTCCCTGATGCTTTATCAATTGTATTGTGTCCCCGAGGACACACATTCCCACAGCACACGCACCAGGGCCCTTTCTCCTGGACGCATTCCACTCCCCTCTCCAAGGGCTCGGGTTTCCCGCCCGCTTCTTCCCTCAGATGCCCAGCCTCCCTGTGCTCCATCTACTCGCTGCATGTTCCCTTCCGGGGCCCTGCCTCCGCGAAGGGGGCTCCGAGGCTTCAGCGCCAGGTCTGGAGGCCCAGCAGCCCGGCCGCCGTGGGCCACGCAGGGGCTGGAGGACAGGGCAAGCTGCTCATCAGAAGAGGGACCAGCCAGAGACTTGCCACCCGCGGTCGGCCACTGGACAGTCCGTGAGGACCAGGGACAGCCCGAGAGGGCAGGGGCCAGGCCCCGTCACCGCCTGCGTGTCCTGCTACAGTCAGCACCCAGGACACCGCCCTTGAGAATGGTTGCAAGGGAATGGAGGACAGAGTCCAGTGTGGAGGGGGTGCAGTGGAAAGGGTAACACATGTACATCCCACATGAAACTGCCAATGCACTGTCATGCTTACAGTTGACACGCACATGTATGGTGTATGTATATGTAGTGTGCACACATATATATGTATATAACACACAGCCACTCTTTCACAGGCGCACACAGGTCACCTGGCTCTGTCCCCTATGCCCCACCAGGTCCCTGACCCAGGGCCCTCCTGAGCCATAGGAGGCAGGCAGGGCCCAGCAGTGTGGGAGGGGACCCAGGTGACTTCAGACTCGCCTCAGCCCCCCTCCTTGGGGCATCAGCCAACACGGATGCACTAGGAAGACCTGCGAGGGCGGAGGTTTAGTATCCCGCTGGCGGAGACCCGGGCCTCGGCCTGGCCTGGCCGCTGGCCTGCAGGGCTGTTACCAGGACCGTCCCTGCAGGAGTGTGAGTGTCCCGTGTCCACGCCTGCCTTTCGTCAGCAACCAGGGCTATTTCTGTAATGTCTGCAGCAGAGAAACCTGACTGAGAAAAGCAACTTTCCCCTGGCTCCTCCAGACCGTCCCTTTCTCAGAAGAGCCCCTGCCTTCCCCATAGCAGTGCGTCCGTGCTGTGCAGGTCCCGCGCTCCACGGCACCATCAGGAGAGCGTGCTCTGCCACCTCTGTTCACTAACCTCAACATCTGTACTTCCTCCAGGCAGCGGGCTTTGCAGATGGTATTCTTTCCTAATGGCATTGGCTGCTCTCATAATGAATCACCAGCACAGAATGAGTCCCCAGCTTCCGTTCTGCCCCCACCCCTCCCCGGAGCCAGCTCCTTCCATCTCCCAACACACCTGCAAGGTGCTCCTTAGCCCAGTGCCCAGGGACCTGCACACACCTCTCCTTCTGCCCCATCTCCTGGCCCTTCTCAGAGGCCCTCCTCCTCCTCTTCCTCCTCCTCCTCCTCCTCGCCGCCCCCGAGCCAGGCAGCTCTGCTCAGCCGCCTCCTCTCCCCAGGTTCGGAGGTCACACTATGAGCAGGCGACTAACTTTTCAGAGAGCAGCCCTGGGACATATCAGACCAAAACCCCCTGCAGCATGTAATCAATAGTTTTTCATGTGTCTTATGACTTTAACATCCTATAAAATACAGGCATGTATTTGAAGTTATATATTATTTTGTATTTTGTATTGTTCTGTTACATAAATGCTACTGTTTAAACAGCAACAGGACCAGCTAACAGTGGCAATTAGGGTTTATAGTAAGACTGATTAAACAAATAGTATGTGCGAGGAAAAGAGAGGGGTGGTTATAGTGTTTTTCCCGTCCTCTGTGCAATTTGTTTTTTACTCTTTTTAACTCTTTGTTGAAGATTTAAATTTTCTAGGCTATATTATCATGCTTTCTTAAGACACGTAAATGTAAGGCTTTTAAAAAGAAGAAGCCAACCAATATTACTTACATTTTATTTTCAAAAGCCATGATGCACTTCTTCTTCCTGTCCGGTGACACAGGAGGCTATCTTACTCTCCGCCCCTCCTCTGAGCTGCGGTGGCCTCCCGGGCGTGCGTGCCTTCCAGGGTGAACTCCATCGCACTTGCATCCCTGCTCTTACCAAGCCCACGTCACGGTGATTTCTGATCTCAGCCTTCATCACGATGATGGCTGCGTAACTGCAGCAGAAGTCTGAGCAGTCTCCACACTCTTTCCACAGGGCCCTCCAACTTCTAGTCAACAGTGAGACACACCCTGCAGAGTTCAGAGCTCTCTGGTTTCCTCCTCTGCTTTGAAGAGCATCCTTGATGACACTGGGCCCGCCCAGGCTGAGCGATGCAGGCTACCTCCTGATCCTAAGGGCAGCTAATTAGTAGCCCTGACCCATCTGCCAAGTCCCTTCGTCGGGGAAAGTAAGTGGGTTATACAGGAACAGAAGGGAGGAGGGTGGGGAAGGGTCTTGGAGTGAAATGAGCTAATACACATTTAAAAACAAAGGCAGTAATATAATTGGCAACACTTACTGTACCTGTGCACAGTATCCCTGGAGGAGCACCATCTGTGCCTGAGGACTCAGCCCATTGCCATCCTCTCACCACCCTTTCCAGCCCGTGGCACAGGAGAAGGCAAAGAAGGCACAGGAGAAGGCCGCCCCTCCACAGAGCGGCCCAGCTATCCCACCCAGCACGTGGTCTCTGCAGAACTTTGTGCTTCCTCTGCAACTTGCTCCTCATTCACCTTCTTTTCTTGTCTTCCTGGTTCTGGTATCTGAAGGGGAACTAGAGCATCCAGCTCAGTGCCCAGGGGGGCTGACCAGTGAGGCAGGAGCCGGCCGCCCTGCTCCAACTTCTCAGGGCAAGGGGTCCCTGCTAGGCTGCCCTGGACTCCGCTCTCCATGGAACCTGCCTGGAGAAGGACGCCAGGCTCCTGCAAGTCTCTGTCCTCCCCTCCCTCTTGCTGGCTGTCCTCAGGCCTCAGGTGTCTTCACAGCGAGTGATGAGCTGGTAGCTGTCAGTGGTCACAGCCTTTTAAAGTAGGAAGCCTCCTTTGTCAAGAATGCTCATCAAGCCATTTAAGCAAGAAATCTCTGTTGCAGTAACTATAGAGCTAAGTCTTTGCTCCTGAGATGGAAGTCTAAACATAGTCAATCAAGTATACAGCCCGGCCAAAGGCCTGCGGCATTTCTCCATCCAGAACCCAAAGACTTAACAATAAGTGGTCACCTCCTTTTGTAAGTGACAAAAAAATTGGGGGGAAGAAAAATTCTCCAAAAGTGTCGCATTTATTTATGTCTGTGTTTCTGTAAGCCTATGCATAGAGTATAGACCTGGGGTGATTACCTCAAGGATGGGAATCAAAAGGAGGACCCCTCCTTTGCATGGGGAAGGTCACATGGAGACACAGAATAACGGAAGAGGATTCTCTGTCTGCAAATGGCCCTCCCAGCACCTCCTTCCAGGCTTCCTCAGGCTCCCCAAGTCAAGCACTGGGAACCCCAGCTGACGGTTAGGAGCCACCATATGCCTTTGGAGCCTTAAAGTGCAGAGGTCAAGAGCTGATGATTAAATAATTCAATCCCCAAGAGACCCTCCTACGAGAAGTGTCTGCAAATTGAAGCCAATGGAGATCTGTCTGTCAAGTGAATGCATGACACTTACACAACCAATAATGAGTTGTGCACATGACTACATATAATCCCCCAAATTACTTGGAAATGAATAAATACGGTAGGATCGATATTTCAATACCACAGGTCCATTTCCAGCCTAGCCAAACTCACATTCACTCTTCTCCTACCCACAAAAATAGCAACAGTCTATCACAATATGAAGGCGGAGTTTTCTGTGCAGAGATGAATAAGGTTTTCTATAAGCTCAGCAGTCACAATTTGCATGAAGTCAATCACTTTTATCCTCTGGAGGTAAATCTACTCACACAATCTTTCATTGACCTCTCAAAACAAACATTTTTATTGTTATGGAGATCGGTACCCTTTACTCCCAAATCGATTGAGAGAAGCATGCTATTCATTTGATCTGCTGATAATCTGTAGCCAATTTGGTGAAGATCATGAGACAATGACACCTTTTATTCTCAGTGGTTTACTCCCAAGCAATTATCTTGACTTGAATTTCCAGTCAGCAAAAATTATAGAGGTTCTGCCAGGGCCCAGACATTGGGCCTGCACGAGGGCCACAGAGGCTTATGACTAAGACATTGTCCCTTTGGCACAAGGATATTCAAGGTAAGTAAGGGCGTCCTGAAAACAAGTAATTCTCACACTGTGCACTTCGTGCTCTGGAGACCTGGAAAACGGAGCATTTATTTTTGCCTGAAGAGGAGTTAGAGAAAGTGCCACAGAAAAGTCGTGTGTAGAATGAAGACAGTGGGTGATAAAAAATCTGCTAAATTATCATTGAGAAAAAAATGAAATTAAAAATAGCATGTCCTATTTACACAGTGTAGATAAATAGGGCAGGAGGGGAAACTGTTACTATAAACGGAAATGTGAATTATGGCTTTCATATCTCTGTAGACATCCATCACTATGTTTATGAATGAAATTCACTCATCAGTGCAAAATGTGGTCAACTGGAAGCCCCATTTCCTTAGCTTACATGGGAAAAGCTACAGTCAGAATCTGAGACTCTTTGCCCCAGAAAAATTACCCATTTAAGGGTAATTTTATTTTCAGGAGATTTTAAACCATAAATTTAATCCTTTAGTTGAACAGGACTATTCAGATTATCTATTTCATTTCAGTTGAGTTTTGGTAGTGTGATTTTTGAATAATTGATTCATTTCTTTAAGTTATCAAATGTATAAGCATAAAGTTATTCATAGTACTCTTTTAATGACGTCAGGACCTGTAGTGACATATTTCATTCTTGACATTGATGATTTGTGTCTCCTCTTTTTATTTTTGTTAAGCTTAATTTTATTGATTTTTTTAAGGAACCAGTTTTTGTTTCACATATTTTCTTTATTATTCATCTATTCTCAATTTCAAAGTAACTTTATTGTTTCTTTTCTTCTGTCTGTTTTGGGTTTATTTGTTCTTTTTAATTTCTTGAAGTAGATTATTGTTTTGGGATCTTTCCCCATTTCTAATGTAAGCATTTATTGCTATAAATCTCCCTCTTGGTACTTCTTTAGTTGCATTCTATGTAGGTTTGATAATTTCTATTTTCATTTTTACTCATCATTCAGTTCTATATATTTTTAAATTTGTATTGAGACTTATTCTTTGACCCATGGATTATTTAGAAATGTGTTGTTTCATTTCCAAGTATTTAGAGATTGTCTACTATTGACCTCTAATTTAATTCTATTGTAGTCAGAGAACACTATGATTTCGGTTTTTAAAATTTTTTTGTTTGTTTTATATCCAGGATATAGCCAATCTTGGCAAATGTTCCACAAGTGCTTAAAAAATTGTGTATTCTGATATTGTGTGTGGAATGTTCTAGAAATACCAATTAGATTCTATTGGTTGAGTGGTTCTTCAGATCTTCTATATCCCTACTAATTTTCTATCTAATAGTTCTGTTAATTATTGGAGGTTGAGGGGTCTTAAAGTTTGCAGTCAATAATTATGTCCATAATTGTGGATATATCCATTTCTCCTTTAGCGCTATCATTTTTATTATTTTGAGACTTTGTTGTTTTTTGTGTCTTCAGTTAGTTTTGTTATGTCTTTCTGATGGATTAATCCTTTTATCATCACATTACGTCCCTCTTTGCCTTTAGTCACTTTCTTAGCTCTGAAGTCTACATTATTAGATAGTAACATAATCACTCTTGCTTTTTCATTAATATTTGGAAGCTATACTTTTTATTTTCAACCTACCTATGTCATTGAATTTAAAGTGAACTTCTTGTAAGCATTACCTACTTGGGTTGTGTGTTTTAAAATCTATCGTACCAATCTCTACCTTTTAATGAATGCATTTAGACCATTTATATTTAAGGTAATTATTCATTCATTAGGAGTTATGCCTACCACTTTATTATTTGTTCTCTGAAGATGGAATAGTCACCAAAATAGAACACATTATGAGCCATAAGACACACTTTAACTAATTTAAAATAGAATTCATATAAAGTATGTTTTCAGATAACAGTGGAATTAAATTAGAAATCAATAACAGAAAAGAATGTGGCAAATCCCCAATATTTGGAAATTAAAGAACATACTTCTAAATAATTCATAGTAAAAGACAAAATTTCAAGAGAAGTTTAAAAATATTTTGAGGAAATGAAAATACAGCATATCAAACTGTGTGGGATGCAGTGAAATCAGTGCTTAGAAGGCTTTTATAGCATTAAACACATATTAGGAACAAGGGAAATGGAAAATCAATACCCTGAGCTTCCAGTTTAGAAACCCAGAGAAAGAAGAATAACTAAAGTCTAACTCAAGGGGAAAGGAAGATATAATAAATATTAGAACTGAAACCAAAGATATTGACACAAAAAATATAGAGAAAAAAACTACAGCTAATATCATGTTTAATTATGAGAACTGGACTTTTTCCCCCCAAAAGATCAGGAACAAGATAAGGATGTCCTCTATTAATACTGCTATTCAACAGAAGCCCAAAAAGGAGATAAAGAATATACAGATTGAAAAGGAAGAGAAAGAAATGACTTTTTGCAAATAACATGATTATCTATGTGGAAAATGCCAAAGAATCAACAAAAATACTCCTGAAATAGTAAGCAAGTACTGGTGACCTCTGAACAACATGGGTTTGAACCACACTGGTCCACTCATATGCAGATTTTTTTCAATGAAAACTGTACTGTTCTCGATCAGCAGGACGGAGTCCATAGCTGCATAGGATCGACTGCATGCATTGATCTACACCATTTCACTCAATGGATTTGAAAATTTACATTTTTATGAAACCTGCATGTGAATATTTATTTATAATCACCAAAAAGGAAGCAGCCAAGATGCCCTTCAATAGGTAAATGGAATAACAAACTCTGGCACATCCATAAAATGGAATATTAGTCAACGCTAAAAAGAAATGAGTTATTAAGTCCCAAAAAGATATAGACAAATCTTAAATGCATAATGCTAAATGATAGGAGCTAGTCTCATAAAGCTACATGCTGCATAATTCCAATTATAAGATATTCTGGAAAAGGCAAAACCATAAAGATGATAAAGATCAATGACTAACAAGGAATCAAGGGGAGAGAGGGGTTTGGACATATGGGCACTGGTGATTTGTGAGGAAACTGCTCTGCATGATTCTGTAATCACAAATACATTACATTTTTGATACCCATAGAACTTCTCTAAATTGGACATACAGATGGTCAAGAGACATATGAAAAAATGCTCAAAGTCATTGATCATCAGAGAGATGCAAATTAAAATGAGAATGAAGGATCACCTTATACTTGTCAGAATGGCTACCAACAACAAATGACAAGTGCTGGCGAGGATGTGGAGAAAAGGGAACCCTAGTGCACAGCTGGTAGGAATGCAGACTGGTGCAGCCACTGTGGAAAACAGTATGGAGTTGCCTCAAAAAATTAAAAATGTAACTGCCATTTGACCCAGTGATCCCATTTCTAGGAATATATCCTAAGAAACCTGAAACACCAACCAGAAAGAATGTATGCACCCCTATGTTCATAGCAGTGCAATTTACAATAGCTAAGATCTTGAAATAGCCCAAGTGCCCATCAGTAGATGAGTGGATAAAAAAGCTGTGGAACATTTACAGCATGGAATACTATGCAGCTGTAAAAAAGAAGGATCTCTTACCCTTTCAGACAGCATGGAGGGACCTAGAGAGCATTGTACTAAGTGAAAGAAACCAGTCAGAGAAAACCAAGTATCACATGATCTCACTCATATGTGGAATCTAATGAAGAAAGTACACTGATGAACAAAATAGATCCAGAGACATAGGAGCATAGAACAGACTGAAGGATCTCAGAGGGAAGTCGAGGGTTGGGTAGTGGGTGGGGAGAGTTTAATTGTGGAACTTATGTGCACATATGCATAGCCCATGGACACAAACAATAGTCTGGTGAAGGCCTGGGAGGGCAGGTGTAGTATTTAAGGAGTCAACGGGGATAAAAAACAAAAAAAAGACATTTGTAATACTTTAACAATAAAGATAAATTTTAAAAAGTGAGAGATCATGAAAGTATACTGTGGACATCAAGGAGGGAATAGTATAGCATCCAGATATCATGCTGGGAAAGCGCTTGTTTTTTCCTCACTTCCTATCTATATAATAAAAACCCAGTGGTCGTAACACCGTAACGACGAAAGGACTGGTCACCAGGAGGCTGCGTGCACAGGTGGGCAGGGCTGCATGCGTGGTGAGGCGCATGCGGGTGGGCAGGGCCTTGACTCTGGGTCCCACAGTGCTCCGGGACTTGGGGGAGTCCCGTGGCACTAGCGGAACTCGGGGGTCCCAGGTCTCGCACGATTTTGCGCTTTGGGTCACTAGTAATAATAATTTAAAAAATGGCTGCTGGGCCTGGCCAGTACTGGTCGGTGGTTGAGCATCAGCCTATGAACCAAGAGGTTATGGTTCAATTCACAGTCAGGGCACATGCCCAGCTGATGTTGCTCAGTGGTTGAACGTCGATCTTTGAACCAGAAGGTCACTGTTCAATTCCTAGTCAGGGCACATGCCCAGGTTGCTGACTTGATCCCCAGTGTGGGGTGTGTAGAAGGCAGTCTATGAATGATTCTTTCTCATCATTGATGTTTCTACCCCTCTCCCTCTCCCTTCCTTTGTCTGAAAGCAATAAAAACATATTTTTAAAAATATACTTTTTTTTATGGGTGCTGGGCCCAGCCGCAGTGGCTCAGTGGTTGAGCATCAACCTATGAACAAGGAGGTCATGGTTTGATTCCCTGTCAGGGCACATGTCTGGGTTGTGAGCTCGATCCCCAGTAGGGGTGTGCAGGAGGCAGCCGATCAATGATTCTGTCTCATCATTGTTTTATCTCTCTCTCTCTCTCTCTCTTCCTCTCTGAAATCAATAAAAATATATATTTTTGAAAAATGGGTGCTGGATTTTGTTGAATGCTTTTTCTGCATCTGTTGATATGATCACGTGATTTTTACCCTTCATTTTGTTTATGTGATACATCACATTTATTGATTTGTGAATATTTTACCAGCCTTGTATCCCCGGAAAAAATCCCACTTGGTCAAGGTGGGTCATTTTTTTTAATCCACTCTACCAATCTCTGGTTTTTATTTTAATTCCCCAAACAGCAGGGTCTGCTGCGGTTCTTTGCAGTGGAATGTTTAATGCGCCCACTGAGGCTGCCATGGCGTTTTCAGGAAATGCCAAGGCTACCTGGTGCTGATTACTTCCATTTATAATCCAGCGCAGAAATGCAACTTAACACTTTCCATCTGCTCTGGATTTGGAGCTGCAAGCTTGAAACTCTCGGTGAGGACTCCTCTGTGCACCCCCATCCCCTCTCTCTGCGCTGGCCTCCCTCTGGGGGACCTTGTCCGGCACCACCAGATGGAATCCACTCTTCTCTTTATTTTCCCAGGGAATGGAGCCTGGGATGTATCAACTCAGGTTTCATCCTAAATATGGAACTCATTTTATACCAGCAGGCTTTCTGCTATTTAACCCCTGAGTGTTGGCTCACGTATCCTATCATCCAGGGCCAGCACTGTGAAGAGGCCTCAGGACGCTTGCAAGGGCTCCAAGGAAAAGGGGACTCAGCATTGCATCGCACGCTCCCTTCAAGACCCATGGGAGTGTCCCTGCTCCACGCAGGCTTGCCTGTCCTCCTCTGACGTCCTGCAATATTCACTTATTCCACTTGTTTTGGTACTTAAACATTCAGAACCACACATTAAAGGTCCCCTAGGCTCTCAGTCCTCTGTGAGGTGTTGCGGCTATAAAGGGGGATTAGGAGATGGGAAAAGTCCGTTTGAGGTGTCCTTGTGATCCCGCAGTCAGAGGAGTCATAGGCATCCATGCTATTCCCTGGCTGCAGCAAGCGCTGGGGCGACGGGCGGAACAGGGTAAGGTTTCGCACTGCTCCTTGCTATCCCCCAGTGGTCCCTGGCAGGGCCAGGCAGAGTGCACGCATGCTCTGAATGTTAGCCGAGTGACTTGCTGAGGAGACTCCAGTGTCAGCGTAGTCCGGAAGGTCCTCTCTGGGGTCTTGTACCTGTGTCCGCACCCCAAGCAGGGACGGTGCTCCAGGTCTTCCCTGCATGTTCCGCTGGGGCCTAAAGTGGACATCAGGTGGAGTCAAGAGGCCGAATGCAGGTCCCCAGGGCTCTACTCCGAAGCTCATCTAATTCAGTTCCCAGGAGAAGACTACATGCCCCAAAGGGCAGAAATGTCAAAACAAAATAACTGGGCTGAGTACTCAGATCAACATGTATGTGGCCAAGAGGACCTCACCCTCGGAGGTGAGAGCCGGGGAGCCTGGGGGGACAGGGAAGGAAGCCCCTGTTCTTGATACTTTCCATCGACCAAGCCCAAGCACACAATGAGCACCCGCCCCCAGTGCCTCACAGCAGGAGCGAGCACCATTCTTGTTGGTTAAAGAGAAAAAGTGAACTGAAGTTAAATCTCCTTATAAAGAATGCAGTGGGAGGCGCTACCTTATAAACTTAAGCCGTATACTGGAAAAGATCCAAACAAACAAAGTTTCAACCGTTAGCCATCAGTTCACCCCTCAGTGTGTTTATTTTAAAAATGGTTCCACTCTCTGGGGACACGGCCCAGTGTGTCAAATGTCAGCCACTGGAACCCCTGCCTCAGACGTGTCCTAGGGGCACCCGCTCCATATGCCAGGCAGGTTCTGAGCCCTGTGTGGTGGCACTGAGCACAGGGTGAGCTTTCATTCGGGCACCAACCAGCCTCCGACAGCCATCCCACCAACATGCTGCCCACAGTGGGCGGGGTCACCCACCACCCACCGAACCATGGCCCCAGGGGCAGACCCTGTCCTTAAGGGGGGTCGGCCCAGGAGGCAGAGGCACAAGACCTCATGTCTGCATTTTAGGGTCTAAAGTCTTCCCAAAGGAAACAGCCACTGCCAAAACCTACCTCAAAGAAATGTAATTCCACATATGTAGTCAGACATGAAATGACATTAAAACAATTTTATAAAAGTCTATTTCCTGGTCTTCAGCAAATGGTGCTGGAGCAATTGGATATCCATAGACCAAAAAAAATTTTTTTTAATTTTGTCTAAACCTCACATGTTATATAAAATCAATTCAAAATAGGTCATAGATTGACATGTAAAACATAAAGCTATGAAACTTTTTAAAAAGAACCATAGGGGAAGATCTTTAGGGCCCAGGGTTGGTGAATAGACAGGACATCAAAAGCATGATCCATCAAAGACAGAAAAACAGTGAGGTGAACCTCATCAACACGAAAGACTTTTGGTTTGAGAAAGCCCAGATGAAGAGGATGAAAAGATAATATTTCATGTATATATCACCTATATAACAGCTAAAATAAAAATTAGTGAAGCCTGGCCAGTGTTGCTCAATGGTTGAGCATCGACCTATGAACCAGGAGGTCATGGTTCAATTCCCTGTCAGGACACATGCCTGGGTTGCTGGCTCGATCCCCAGTGTGGGGCATGCAGGAGGCAGCAGATCAATGATTCTCTCTCATCATTGATGTTTCTATATCTCTCTCCCTCTCCCTTCCTCTCTGAAATCAATAAAACTATATTAAAAAAAAAATTAGTGAAGCCTGGCCAGTGTTGCTCAATGGTTGAGCATCGACCTATGAACCAGGAGGTCATGGTTCAATTCCCCGTCAGGACACATGTCCAGGTTGCAGGCTCGATCCCCAGTGTGGGACATGCAGGAGGCAGCAGATCGATGATTCTCTCTCATCATTGATGTTTCTATATCTCTCTCCCTCTCCCTTCCTCTCTGAAATCAATAAAACTATATTTTAAAAATATATTTCAAAATTTGTGAAAATATCAAATGCCGATAAGGATGGGGAGATATTCGGTTTCTCATACACTGCTGGTGTGAATGTAAAATGGTATAACCACCCTGGAAACTAGTATGGCAGTTTCTTAAAAACCTAAACACACTTACCATACAGTTTTTCAGTCCCACACCAGGGCATTAATCCCAGGGAAATAAAAATTAATCTCCACAGTGAAACCTCAACATGCATATTATAACAGCTTTATTTGTGATAACCCCAAGCCGGAAACAACCTTAAGAAGCATTGAGTAAACAACTGTGGCACATCCAGACCACAGAACACTACTTCACGGTAAAAGGAAATGAAACGTTGTCACACAGTGTGGAGAGATCTCAAGGACATTGTGCTGGGCAAACCATTACACGCTGTATCATTCCATTTAAAAACATTCTCAAATGACAAAACGATAGAGATGGAGAGCAGGCTGGTGGTATCGGGATGGGGTGGGGGTGAGAATGGCAAGTGTAATGACAAAGGCAGCACGAGGTCTCTGGTGGCTTCAGCCCTGTGTCTTGATGGCGATGGTGTCACAGGAATCGACTGGGAATGGAATAGTTAGGACTGGACACATACATTGTACCCATGTCAGCTTCCTGGTTTTGAGACCATACAGTGTGGTGTGAAAGGTTTCATAAGATAGAGCCTTGGAGGGAAGTGAGGTGAAGGGTCCATGGACATCTCTGTACTGTGTTTGTAACTTCCTGTGAGTCTGTAATTATTTCAAAATTAAAAGCCCTCCCTCCACCCCAAATCCTATATCCCATGAGTTTCATTGAAATGGAAACTCTGTTCTATAAATGACTACAAATTGTTGAACTGGGCTTCTTGTGGTGGTTTGCATTTTGAGGGCAGAGATACCTATTTTTCCCAGTTTTGTATTTGTTGGAACTGTTTTGCCAGGATTGATGCTTGAATCAATGTTGAGCTTTTATGGGCACCAGTTTCCCCTATGGATCTGGCTTGCCATTTCTGCAGACCCTAGAACTGCCCCTCAGAGGTCCTGCTCCTTCCCCACTGGCCACGCTAGGCAGGTATTGGGGTGACACACCTGACCACACACAAGTTAGGCCAGTGAAGCAGAGAAGCAGGGTTGGTGCTGCCTGCCCATCTCTGTCGGCATTGTACACAGGCACAGGGGCAGTGGTTCAAGCCCACGGACTGCCTTCGTGGATGAAGGCATCATGGGGCATCACCTTCCTCTCCCTCATGCTCTGCTGAAGCAGCTCCCCAATATTTCCTTGAGTGGAGAACCAGAGCACCTTCCTGGTCTCAGGGCCCACTCACCAGGGCAAGGGATGAGGTGGGTGGGGGCTGCCTTTTTGGCCTTCCACACAGAATCCAAAGCTGGATGTGGAGGTGAGAGAGGGTGTGAGCATTTAGGAAGGGCCTGGGCTGCTTCTTTCACGTGGGCAGATCAAGTCCTTAGACATCACTGTCGGCATAAGGAAAATGGAAGTACTGCGATCACAGAATTAGGGTCCTTCTGCCATGAGAGGTCCTTGGCTGGCGGATGCACTGCTGTGTGTCCCGTGGGCACCCCTGCACTGCCCAGCGCTGGGGCTCTAGGCTGCCTGCTAGAAGCAGGATAAGTCTCCACGCCTTGGGGCTGGCAGAGGCGCCGTGGCTCCTGGATAGTAGGATGGTTCATTGATATTTCACAGCAGATTTGGGAATAAGAAAATGCTCCGGGGACTCCAATACAAGAAGGCAACATAAAGAGAAGGAAATTGTGCTGTTCTCTGCACGTTTATGCTCGGTTATATCTGATGCCCCATTGGATACAGGGGATGGTACTTATGAGGTGCTCTGCACCCACATATGCCACGCTCTCTGTAGCTCTACTAGGCAACTCTCACCTGCCCCCGGGTTTGCAGGTGCCACCTGGCACTCCGACCCCCAGGGACTAAGTCCGCCAGTTCCTGGCCCATCCAGTCTCAAAGCCCAGGCTGCCCTGCTTCCATGCACACATTGCCTGGAGATGAACTGCACCTGAATCAGGTCTGCAGACGGGGCGGGCCGGTCTGGGTCACAGCGAGCTCGGACGCCTGCCTTCACTGGAGCCAGTGCCGTTTCGCAGGGACCCCACTTTCCACTTCCCAGCAGCGGATGGGCCTGCAGGGAGCCACCCCATTCACTCCTGCAGGGTCTGGTTCCCAGGCACTTTGAGATCCCTTTTCATATTTAGATTTCTATCCCTGCGTGGGAATGTTTCAACATTCAGGCTTGTAGGGAGAGCCGGACCTGTAATTATGGAAACCAGGAATGCAAATGTTCCCATTAATACTGGTCCCAAATAAACCACCTACTCCTTGAACTCACAATACTTGGCCAAGAATGAGGTGGAATGGAAGCCGCCTTTGGGGTCTTCCCACACGAAATCCCAGACTCTCGCCGCAGCCGCAGGCTTGCTGTCCTGCTTAGTTTTAAACCCTGGAGTTCAGGGGGTTGCAGAAGGCTCTGGATCTGGTTTTGCATTCACTGATGTCTCCACGCAGTCTTCTCCTTGCACTTCAAAGGGTTTCCTGGGCCCAGCTCTGCTCCCAGCCCAGCAGCTCCCAGCAGTGTTTACTGAAGAAGAAAAGTGAATCAGGAAGCAGCTGCTGGCGGGGCCCAGCGCGGTCCCCTGGGTCACACTTGGCCATCTGTGTCTCCTCTTACGGCTAATCTCGCCAGTTCTCAGAGAAACAGCCCATTAACTCGGACAGCTGGGAAAATGACGGAAACCATCTTTTTTAAAAACGTTCTTATTTTGCAATGTTTATGTTTCCTGATCCAGGGGACTTAAGAACATCGACCTTTTACCAGCCGTCCCAGCCCCCTCACTCTGCCTCTCAGACCCAGGCCGGTCCACAGGCCGAGGTTGAAGCCAGGCAGGGTGCGAGGCCGCGGCGGGATCCCCTCTAGGGCGGGTTTACAATTCAGGGCAATGGTGCCTGAGGGCTGGCCTGGGTTTCCTGCCGCATCATTTCAGGCGGGTCCTCAGGAGGTCAGGTTCTGAGAGGCGGTCCCCAGCCTGGAAAGCGTGTGTCTTCCCACAGGCTCCTTCATTCATCTCCTCCCTCAGTTGCCCTTCAGGGCGGGGCGGGCCCCCTCCAGCCGCGGGTAATAAATCTGCTCTCCCAGCTCCGGCCCCTACTCCGCTCTCATCCCCAGCTGCACGGAGGGCTCCCTTTAGAAAAATAAATACAGAACAGGAAGCTGGGTCACCGAGACTCTGAGTATGAAAAGTACAAACGTTTAAGCAAAGTCCTCTTTTCTCTTTCAAAGAAAGTTGGGGGGCAGGGGGGGCACCGATGGTAAGGTGAGCATTTTCACTCTTTTTATCTCTCTGCGGCGGCTGCCTCTGGGCTGGTTTTCAGCAGGAAAGGTATTTGATTCAGAAATGAGTCGTGTTCAGCATGTTATGTCTCTTCACATTAACGCGCTTTTTCGTAAGTTAACGGTTTTACAGCGTGGTTAATTTGTTTTAAAGAGGGCTTGATGTTTATTTCTAAAAGAAGGTATTTTCATCTGAATTTTGGCACACGGGGACCATTGGGCATAAAGCAGGAAGACGGTCCCTTCTTACTCGGTGGCTCCTGAAAGGAGAGCGATTGCCCGGGAGGCGGGAGTGAGTGCACTGGGGCCTCGCGCCCCGGGGACCTGCAGGGTCTCTCCTCCGCAGGACAGCTCAGGCCACCGCCACCGGCCACAGCAAGCTTCCCGGGACAGTGAGGCTCTCGCCTGCACACACGTCACCAGGCAGAGGAGGTGACCCACAGCGCGCATCGGAAATGCGTGCGCGGTTCCAGAGGCCACAGCAACCGCCCCGAATCTTTGCTTTAAGCGTTTTAATGAACACAAACCTCTGAAGATGGTTCTCAGTGAGGGAGGGGCCTCAGGCTCCAGGATCGGAAATAAAGAGCGAAAGCTACTTCCAGGATTTGCTGCGGTTTGGGAGGGGATGGGAAAGGAGAACCAGAGAGTGTTATAGCCAGGAGGCTGTAGACATTACCTTCTTTCAAACGACGAAAT
>NW_005871522.1:440199-442113 GCF_000147115.1 Myotis lucifugus
CCTTGGGCAGCCTGTCAGCCCTCTTCTCAGACCCTGGGTGGGATGTGTAGTCCGGCAGGGGGAAGGTGGGGGGCCCCCCGGGACTTCGCAGCTCCTCTCCTGGCCCTTGGCAGCCTCTCTACAGCCTGCTCCTGCCCTGGGCTCAGCCTCCTGACCGTCCCCTACCCCTGGCTGCACCCGCGCAGCCGCCCGGCCTCTGTGCCCTCGCCCAGGTGGGCACCCCAGAGGCAGGGCCCCACCCCTCCCAGCGCCCAGCAGACCTGCCACATGTGGTAGGAAGGCACCCAGATGCACGCTCTCCGGTGTCGACCTCGACCACCTCCCGGTTCCCCACATCACATCACCCAGATGGCTCATGTCTGACCATCTGCCTGCACCCTGGCCGCGGGCCTCTGCCTCAGCGTCTCCCGCAAGCAGCACCCAGCACAGCACCGGTCTGACCTTTGACCGAGTAGGCAAACACCCACAGGAGTCATCTCGTGCCACCGGGAGCACCTCCCAGCGGGCAGGGTGTCCGCAGAGAGGGGACGGCGCACGAGGGGCTGAGCCGCCGGAAAGGGCATTGCAGCCTCTCCCAGGTCAGCCTGAGCGCTGCCTCGGGACTGGATGGGGCTCCTCCCTTCTCAGTGCGGACACCCCCTCAGGCTGGCTTCTCGGTGCCAATCCCCAGGAAGCGGCTGCATGTCCCTGTCCAAGGCCATGGTCTGCTCGGAGCCCTTTGCTCTGCCCCCGCTTTGAGGGGAGCAGATCCCACCGCCCCACGAGGGGGCAGAGAGGACCTGTGAACAGTCTGGCAGTCACCCGTTGTCCTTGTCAAATGTTGCTCATTAGCAAGGAGCAGCCTGGGCCCCACTTCCGAACCCTTCTCCACGCAGCGCCCCATCAGCAGCTGGCCAGCGACTGGAATTAGCACTGAACTTGGGGCCCTCTGACACACTTGGCTCGAGGCCAGTGGTCCAGGCCAGGGCAGTAATGAATTTCTACGCCTCCATAATAACACCGGAAAAATATGAGCAGCGTATTAGCTTTTCACAGACACATTTATCTACTTACAGATCACTCCTCATTCCGAGATGATGTGCTTCCTACAATGTGGGGCATTAAGTGAACTGTCCTTTCTCTTGGGGACTGGCGATGATGGTAAGTACCAGTGTGGTCGGTTGAGCCGCCCTTTAACACATCGCTGACCTCTGTGCTGAGCTTCCCCAGGTCATCCTTTCACGGTAGACGTAAGTTATGATGGTGCAGGGCTGTGTGTCACTTATCTCTCAATAAACGGGAGCAAATGCTGACCCCTGGGACGCAGAAGCCCTGACCCACTGCCCAGGTCATTGCTGGTGGTTACGGTGGGACTGCTGTGAACTTGACTGGAGCACTGCTGGCCAAACGCTGCCTCAAACCTCTTCTCCACGGGGCTCCCTCGTAAGTCCGCCTGCGCACCCTCTGACGAGTGTCCCTGCCTGGGGCCTGGGGCAAGCCTCGGTTTTCTTTTCTCTCAGCTTCCTTCTCTCCCTGGTTGGTCCTGTAGGCGGAGCAAGTGGGAGAGCCTTCGTGGGCGAGGCCCCTGCGCTCTCAGAAGGTGTGCACAGCAGCCACGCGCTCAGCCTGAGCAGCTGTCTCTCAGGAAGCCCCGCGAGTGCCAGCTGGGCCAGCGGAGAAACCCCGCCCCGCACAGCCAGGACGGGCCCTGAAGCAGACCTGACCAACGGCGGCATGTGGGGTGGGACAGGGAGATGTGGCAAGTCCAACTCAACCGATGCCGTGAAAAAAAGATAAAGTTTGACCGTCTAGCATCCAGATACCAAAACAGAGGCGGGGCTGACGCCAAGGCCTTGTCCGTGTCTTTCCTTTGCAGAGAATCAATGGCATTTACCCAAAGAGGCGCGAGTCCGCACGATGAAAGGAAGCTTGGGT
>NW_005871522.1:444499-446183 GCF_000147115.1 Myotis lucifugus
AGCCTTTGGGCAGGAAGAGAGAAGCACAGGCTTGTCCAGCCCTCAGACTGCCACCCACAGTGCCCGCTGGGGCTGAACCGAGGAACCCACTGCACTGAGGGCAGAAGGGGTGCTGGCCTGGGGGTGGGACCCGCTCACCTGGGACAGTCAGCTGAGCTCACGGCCTTCAGCCCTCCTCTAAACCAGGGTGGGGCCAAGGTGCCTCCCACTCACTCTCTCTCCCGGCAGGCCCCAGCCCGGCCCTGCGTGTGCTGGGACCCCATCCTGCAGACACCTCCAGGCACACAGCGCCTTCCCATGACACCGGCATGGAAGTCATTTCTTGTGAAGCTGTAAAACGCAGGGGGGGGCTCCGCTGGTCCCTGGCACCTCCCTGCGACCACCCGAGGCTGCCCCTTCGCCTGTCTCCTGTGTGGCCTCAGCTGCAAAGCCCTTGGACCCAGGGACTTCCCTCTTCCCACACAGGAGCCTGGCGGACTCTGCTGTCTGTATGTTAAGAGCTGTTTTCAGCAGACAGAGGCTTCTCCTCCATCTCACAGATGCACATCAGAGAGCAGAGGCCAGCGGCCGCCTCGCTGTGTAATTGTTACCCTGCGCTCAGAGGAAATGAGCCACCAGGCTGGCAGGTAGCAGTTTGGGAGTCGTCGAAAGCCCTGTCCCTACAAACAAATTACACTGCGGCACAAAACCAGAGGCCGCCCCTCTCCAGGAGCCAGGCAAAGCCACGGGAGCAGACGGAAATAGCACGTGACTCCCCGCATGGCAGAGGGCCGCGGCCGGCCAGCGCTGCTCCCTTCATGCCCGTCCCTTCATGGAGGGGCGGGAGCGGAGGCCGAGGCGGCCACCGTGGTGGAGTTTGTGTAGGGACAGCACTTCCACAGCCAGGAGCAGGCGATTTCTTTCCTCTGTGGCTTTCTGGGTCAGGACCACCACGCAGCAGCCGTAAAATCAGAGTGAAAGCCAGGAGGAAATCCCTCCCACAGGCAAGGACTCTGCATGAAGCAGGGGAGGGTGGGAGTGAAGATCTGGTGCTAACCCTTTTAAAAAGCAGACCCTCACAGAGCTGCGGCAGCAGCTCCGTGGCTGTGGCCGTGGCCCTTGTGGCAGCAGCTCCGTGGCTGTGGCCATGGCCCCTGTGGCAGCAGCTCCGTGGCTGTGGCCATGGCCCCTGTGGCAGCAGCTCCGTGGCTGTGGCTGTGGCCCCTGTGGCAGCAGCTCCGTGGCCAGGGCCCGTGCCTTCAGCCAAGCTGGAGCTTCAGGATGAAGGACAAAGGATGAAGGACGAAAGCCTCTGCCGGACAATGAGGCGCCAGAATCCTGGCTGTGCCCCTTCCTTCCCTGGGGTACAAGGGACTGTGCTTGTATGAGACTCAGTTAGATTTCCAGGAAATGATGCTGGGAGTGTTTGATGGTTTTGCCCAGAGAGGGGATAGTCTGGTGATGGAGGCTTCTGTTGGGGAAAGAATTGACAGCCAAACCAGTAGGACTGAGAGGAAACAAACCAACCTTCCCAAGACCAATCGCCACAGTCGGCCCGGGGACTGCAGCCACCCAGGTGGCCCACGGCACATCCTCCGCGCTCGGAAGCCTCTTCCGGGAGGAGGTGTCTCCCGTGACACCCCCTTGGAGCAGCCAGACTTCTCCTGCAGAGGATTCGGCACCTGGAATGATGAACGTCACCCTC
>NW_005871522.1:446421-457546 GCF_000147115.1 Myotis lucifugus
ACACCACCGGCATCACTTCTTTATTTATTTATCTATCTATATATCTATATCTATATCTATAACTATAGATATAGATATATAGATATAGATATAGATATAATACACACACACTAATAAAAGACAAACATGCAAATTGACTGTACCTTCTCTATGCCCTAAGCCATGCCCACCAGCCAATCAGAGCGACTATATGCAAATTAACCCAACCAAGATGGCGGTCGGCAGCCATGGAGCTGGAGCAACCAGGAGGCTTGGTTGCCCCAATGATGGAGGAAGCCAAGCTTCCCGCCTGCCGGCCGGCTCTGAACTCCACTCAAAGCAACAAAGTTTCAATTATAGAAGGTAAATAAACCCCAGATACCTGCTTTCAGCTGGCCGTGGCCATGGAGCTGGAGCCTTGGGTTTCCCCTGGCAATGGAGGAAGCCAAGCTTCCCTCCTGCCCACCCTGGCCGGCTCTGAGCTCCACTCCAGTCTACAAAGTTTCAATTATAGAAGGTAAATAAATCCCAGAATAAAAAAAAAAAAGAAAGAAAAAGGGAGAGGCTGGGAGCTTCCTTCGCCAGGGGGGCTTGGCCAGCCTGAAAATGGCTCTCAGCCCCTCACCCAGACTGGCCAGGCATCCCAGTGGGGACCCCCACCCTGAAGGAGGTGTGACCAGCCTGCAAACAGCCATCAGCCCCTCACCCAGGCTGGCCAGGCACCCCAGTGGGACTCCCACCCTGATCTGGGACACCCTTCAGGGCAAACCTGCTGGCCCCCACCCATGCACCAGGCCTCTATCCTATATAATAAAAGGGTAATATACAAATTGACCCTAACAGCAGAAAGACTGGGAATGACTGGTCACTATGACACACACTGACCACCAGGGGCCAGACACTCAATGCAGAAGCTGCCCCCTGGTGGTCAGTGCACTCCCACAGGGGGAGCTCTGCTCAGCCACAAGCCAGCAGGTGGTCATCCCCTGAGGGGTCCCAGACTGCAAGAGGGCACAGGTCGGGCTGAAGGACCCCCCCCCCCCCCCCCAGTGCCACAGATTTTTGTGCACCGGGCCTCTAGGATATATATGATTCTTTATTGTTGAAAGTATTACAGATATTCCCCTTTTTCCCCCATTGACCTCCTCCAGAACACCCCTGCCCCCTGCCCCCACCCAGGCCCTCACCACCCCATTGTCTGTGTTCATGGGTCATACATATATGCATACAAGGTCCTTGGTTGATTACTTCCCACCTACACACCCTCCCCCTCCTCCCCTCAGAGATTCCACACTCTGTTCCCTGCTTCCATGTCTCTGGATCCACTCCATTCATCGGTTTATTTTGTTACTTAGATTCCACGTGTGAGTGAGATCGCTTCTACTGAAAAGCTGGGCATCGGTTGTTCGACCTGATTGCAGGCAGCTGGGACAGACGGACACCTAGCAGACAGATAGATTCCTGCCCCGCTGCTCGATGGGAACAGAGAGCCCCATCCCTCAGGGGGGCGCGGCCTGGGCTGTCAGGCAGCCTCCGGGGCCCCTCTGCAGAGCCGACAGAACCAAGTCTGGGCTGTGTCGATAGGGCCTCCTCACCCTATAAACCATACGTGTATTTATGTAGCTCTGCGGCCTGATGGAGACCAGATGTGCGGGGGCTGGGCGGCGCTGGAATGCGAGCACCACGCTGGAGTCCTTTACGGCTGCGCAGGCTCAGCAGGCTCTTCCAAACCTTAGGTCTGAGCCTCGATTTCCTCCCTTCACTGCATTCTTCTGTGACATGGAAACATGGGCAACTTCTACTTGATTTGTTAGAATATGTTTCTGTACAATTTCTATTACCAGTCAGCACAGTGCAGTATAAAGAATATCCAGAGGGATGCAAGCAAGCAGGGACACAGCTGGTGGCCCTGGGCCGCTGGCAATCTCGGGGACCTGTGCTGGCAGTGTATACACTGCCGTCGCTTTGTGAAGCGACCCCTAACTCCCTGGGGGTCCCGGGGGAGTCAGCCACACCCGCTCAGCTGACCTGAAAGTAATGCAACCTGCGGCTGTCGCTTTAAGGTCTCGATCCCTGAAAAGGCCAGACCTGAATTCAGGAGTGACTTTTTCCCGGCGCGGTTTCCCCATTGAATGGAAAGCATGTATAAAACATGACAGTTAAGGCTTGCAACAGCTTTGAAGAAAAATTAAATTGCAAAGATTCGATCAGTCTGCAGAACCCGCCCGAAGCGGCTCTGCTTCCTTCCTAAGACACATGCAACTTTGGGACACCGAGCGGAGAGGGCCTTCTTGTCTCCACGGGGCAGGTCTGAAAACAAATCAAACCTGCGGCTCCTGGACCAGCAAAGCCCTCAGCCGGGCCAACAGCGCCACCCGGGCCACTGTGCCGGCCTCTGAAGGAGGATCTGCAGGGCCCGTGTTTCTATCCACCCTTTTCCTAAAAGAACAACAACAAAGAAAACTGTGTTGCTCTTTTAAATTGTCTAAACTCAAACAAAAGGCTGCTTTGTTCAGACAGAATTTATAACTAGTAGTTTCCTACTAGTTAAGAGTCTAGTTGTTTTGTTTTGTTTGTTTTACTTTCATTACTCTCTATTACATTATGGAAAAGCGTACAAAAGCACGAGTATGTTGCTTTATTGCATTATATAAAAATTCAAACCCCCCAGATAGAATTTTGAAAGTAACGAATGGCCAAACAGCCATGTCTCCTATTTATCCAATCTAACACCCTTTTCATTTAAACTTAGTTTTACTCTGATAATAAAAAGCAGCCATGTTTAGTAAATAAAATGTGAAGACTATGGAAAGTACCTAATAAAAGAACAAAAAGCACTTGTGGTAAACTCAATTTGTCATTTTTTTCCTAAAAGAAATCATTATTCTTGAAAAAGACCCCTGAAGTCCCATGAAACCATAATCCACGTCGCTTACCACATCCCCGAGGTTAGCATTTGAATGGCTTTTGGCACTAAAACTGTGTTTCTGATCATGAAAGAGGAAAAATGAGCAGTTTTATATGAACCTGAGGCTACAGCAAAATTGCTATCCTCACTGTGCCAGGTCTCAGAAAACTACCAGTTTCGCTGTGTCCGAACCTAGTTTAACAAACGCTTCACGTATCTCCATGCCCAGCGTGAAAAACGGCTCCACAGCTCCTTGTCCTGCAGATGCCGGTGACAAGGCCAGGTGGAAAGGACCCATGGACAGTCGCTCAGGGATGTGGGTCCTCGCCTTCCTCCAGCCCTCAGGCCTGAAGAGGTGTCCTGGCACCAGCGTACAGAGCCTTCGCGGCCAGGTGCTCTCCAGCCCCGCCCTCTAGGGATGTCAATGTATTGCAAACACATTTTACTTGAAATGGTGCTATTGCTCTGCGTGTCTCTATGTCCTCCCGCTACACCATACGTTGAAGCGGGAGGCAGTGGTTTTTCGGTCTTGCATCTGCTCCGTGGCTGGCACTGGAACGGTGTGGACAGTAGCCACTCAGTGCACACTTCTGAGGCACCACACTCCACCATCACTACCCCCTCAACCTGCAGCTCTGCGGTCACACCCAGGTTGCCCACTGGCTGTTAGCTCTGCTGCCGTCACAACCACCACAGCCTCATGGCTTAAACCACAGGCATCCGTCTCACAGTCCTGGAGGGTGGACGTCTAATCACGGTGCGGTGGGGCTGGTCTCTCCCAGGCCACGGTGCGGTGGGGCTGGTCTCTCCCAGGCCTCTCTCCTGGGCTTGCCGGTGGCCATCTTCTCCCCATGTCCTCACGTGGGCTTCCCTTGGTCGGTGTGTGTGGCCTAATCTCTTCTCATAAGGACCTCACTTAACCCTAATTAGCGTTCAAAGGCTCTTTGGGGACACAGTCCCATTCCGAGGTGCTGCAGGTTAGGGCTTCAACATGGTGGGGAGACACCGACCCCACCAATGACACTGTCCAGCGTGTCCCTCAGGCCACCATGTCCCCCTGGGCAAGGTTGTGGAGCCAGGACATTGACATGTCCACCCCCCTCTTGCACAAGCAATGTGTTCACAAGGTCATGCTTCCCTAAGATTTGGAAGGAAGGTCATTGTCATGGCAACCAGTTCTGACAGCTCTCCCAGGCTCCGGCTGCCCCTGGGTGGGAGGGCGTCCGGTAGCTGTGGTCAGGGGTCCAGCCGATGGGAAGTGACTTGGGAGCTGCTTAATTGGAGCCTCGGGGACAATGTTGTTGTGGTTTCAGTCACCTCCGTGTGGCTAGCTTACTGCTGAGCATTCGGTGCTGGGAGGACCACGCTGTGCCCGGCCCTGGCGCCTTGACAAGAGGTGGGTTGCTCTCTGCAGAGCTGTGAGGGAGCAGCGGGAAGAAAGGGGTGTGAAAGGCCAGAGCAGAACGGAGCGGCCGCCTCTGCAAACTCCGGCTGCTGCGCTTCTGACCTACACGCAGCTCCCACTGATGCCTCATCAAAAGAGACGGGTTTCCTCATCAGGACAGTGTTTAACATGCAGTACCTTTTATTACAGATGTAACATGCATTTCCTCCCATTTTGGTGAAAACCACGGGCAATGGAACTTACAACTGCTTTGTTGGGCAAAACACAGGAGCAGTTCCGCAAAGAGCTGCCTGCGGAGTCCCAGCGCATCTCCCCTCGGTCCCAGCGCATCTCCCCGCAATCCCAGCGCATCTGCCCGCTAACGGGAGGGGGAAGCAGGCAGCTCCAGAGGAAACATGCGAGTTGCTAGCCATGCAGTAAAACTCCTGAAACAGCTCACAGTGTCAACTTATTAAAAATATGCTCTTTTAAGATATTGTGACATATATGGCATTGGTCAACTTTCAAAAATATGTAATCTGCTGCGACTTCTTTCTCACGCTACAAACTTTCTTACATAAGTTGGCATTTATATAGCTAGTTCTGTGTCCTGGCTCTGCCCCCAGTGCCCCATTCCTTCTCTCTGGCCCTTCACCTCTGGCACAAGAATAGGTCCCAGAGCTGCCACGCCTCCCCCTCCCTCGTGGGATGGCCAGAGGCCTGAGTGCGGGGCCCTGGGCCTGGCCGCGGTGGGGAGGGCGCAGGCAGGAGTGAGGGCAGAGGCAGCGCTGGAGCGAGACCCACAGACACAGGAGCAGCAAGGCCTCAGCAGCGGTGGCCCACCCCGGGCCAGTGAGTTCTGCCCCCTGAGCACGGCTTGCAGTGCAGTGGGATGGCTTGTGTGCCATCGATGCCTTTGCCACACCCAAGGGACACATCTCTGGACAGTTCTCCTTATTCCTCAAGGAGGGGTTGACCTTGACTTCACTAGTTTGGGTGGGGATTACTCCGCTTTGTAAACTGGGACGTGCAGACATTAAGGGTGTCAGCGGAAGGTCCTTAGCACCAATTCAATGCCAACAGGGATCTCCAGTTTGGGGTGTGATGAGTTTATTCGGTGAAAGCAGCTCAATGATAGCACGGCCTGACTAAGAGCAGCACTGCTGTGGAACAGCTGGACCGTGTGGCCATCAGAGACAGGAACGCACAGGACGCAGTCTCTGTTGGAAAATGCTTCCCCAGCCAGAAGGGCGCTGGCTTACAGGAACAGAAGTCCTGGTCCCTGGACCCTGATTGGTCTGTCTCATGTAAATGAGGGTGTGAATCCTCACAATGTAATTGGTCCAAAGACACTGTCCGCTTGATCAGAATTGAGCCACTCTGATTGGTCAAAACTGTTCCGATAGGATGGGAAAGCTTCAGTCCTATTGGTTGAAATGGGATTCCAGGAAACCTTTGTAAGGGCTGGCTCCGAAGGCAGAAAGAGTGCAGAGGGCAGTTTCCTGGGGCAGAGGCAGCCAGGCGGTCCGGCGCTGAGCTTCTCCACAGAGTGCAGTTTGTGTGAGAGGCCCCGGTGCAGAAATGGGTGCTAAGCTCTGCTTTTTTTTATTTGCGCCCAGTGAGCCATCAGGACCCTTCTTAGAGGTGTCTCTCTCTGTTATTTTTCTTCTCATGATTCACAAGGTCACTTTTCAAAGCACAGTGAGAACCTACTTTTTAAAAAAGATTTTAGCAGATTCCTTTTCACATAGAGCACCACTAAGAGGTGGGAGAGGGGGAAAAGGCCAAGGTGGGTAGGAGGGGGATAGTGCTTCAGACAGGCTGGCCCTCGAGCCCCCTGGGGTGCTGCCATCAGAACAGAAAGATGCGACTCAGGCAAGTGAGGCATCGCAGGAAGGCCGGGCTGCCTGGCCTGAGGCGCCCCAGGTCAGGTGCCTGTCTGGTCCCTGATACAATGAGCTTCCTTAAGCCCCTTGAAGAAAGTGTTCCGTGGACAATACGCCCCCTGCCTCAGGAAGGAGGGCAGAGAGCTGGACCTCACCGGTAAAGGGGCCGCTTGGGTTCTGACGAGGCTGTGTGCTCTCATGCTAGTTAGAGAGGGACAAGTTTGGTTTGGTTTCCTCCAAGTTACGGTTGGGGCTGTAATAGAAGGGATAATTAGCAGAAACCACTCACCATTAATAAAGCAGACATTACAACATTTGGATTGGGTGGGGTGCGGTGGGATACGTAAAAATGTAATACTGTGTAGGAGAAACATTTGTCTGAAAGCTCAGACTGTGCAAATGCCAGAAAATCCTGGTGCTCCCAACCCAAAGGGCAAAGCCGGGTTTTGGAATAATTGAGCCCCCGCGGTGCTGTTATCGAAGACCTAGATCTTTCTGAGACATTCTTTTCTGGAAAACGTTCAGGCGAATACTCGACAAGGAAGCATGCATTTCCTTCCAGACCACACTGAAGTCATCTGAACGGTTATTGGTTTCGAATCTGGGCTGGGAAAGGAGTCAAGGCTACTGGGTTGTAGAAATTTGGAGTTAGCCATGGGCACATGCATTTCTCCAACTTTCTACCCAAGAGTGACCGCTTTCCTGGGAACCCTCAGAAGACACTGTGGGCCCCCCGGCTGGCCCCGATGGAAGGGGGTTTCTGAACCCACAGCAGCCCGTCTCACTCTCACTCCTTCGGCTGGAAATTACCTGACTGGATCCCAAAAATATAATGGCAGCTGCTAAGATGAATGAAAAAGAACAAGATAAGAGAAAGTCGGTCCCCCTGTACAGACAGACCATGGATGGCAGAACTTTCCAACGGAGGTCCCTTCCCAGCAGCTCTTCTTGTTTATATTTTTCAGAAGGAAAAAAATGAGTTTGAAAACTTTCTGGAAAAATCCTCCTACACCAGAATATTGTGTCCAAAGGAGCTTGCTTTTTTTTAATGTCCCTGTTCCAAAAGGACTACTTAGGGGACAAAGTAAAATAAACAACACAAAATCTCCTCATATCATCAAATTCATGAAATACCAAAACACGTTAAAAATATTTCAACTTGTTACTGCTGCTTCCGCCCTTTCTCTTGCAGTGCTATGTATTGCCTGAAGTCGTCGACAAAAGCTGTTTCAGGAGGTGCTGTGCAGGGCGCTGTGAGGCAGAAGGCGGTGCCGGTTCCAGCAGTTACCTGCCTGCGCACAGGGGGCGAGGCCACACACAGGCCCCCAGTGAGGCTCCCAGCCCTCCTCCCTGTGCAGCCTCGGTGACCTGAGAGCAACAAGTGCACAGAGTGTTTTAAAGATAAATAAGTTAATCAAATAAGTTCTCTGAGCAGCACTTGACCTGCAGTCATGAGTGCTAACCATTCTCGTTGATTCTATCCATTTCAGTGCAGCTATAGCCAAATGTAAACTAATCAGGGAGCAAGTCCTGGATTGTACTTTACTCTGGTGAGTTTCCCGTTTCACACTTTATGGATAAGTTCGTCTGGGACAAAGAAAAGATGAAAGTAAGAGGAACCTATTTTCTTCTTTCTAGAAAGGCACAAATGGAAATGGAGTTTCTCCAGCTAAGGCTAGAGGGTGAGCCGTGGCACCGTAGCTGCATGCCCCTCCCAGCCACCTCAGGAATTGCAGTTACCACAGGATTTTCAGCAGAGCCAACTCGCTTTGTGTATTAGGAGGTGTGCTGGGCAGCGCCATGATGGCTCCACTGTCCCGTACATCCTGCTACCCATGCCCTGGGGGATCCTCTGCCCGTGGGTATAGACTGGACTTAGTGACTTGATTCTAATGAATAAAATACAGCAAAAGGAATGGATGCCACTTCCAAGATTCAGTGACTAGGAGAAAAGCTGAACCACATCCTCATTCTCCACTTAGCTTTTGTCAAGTGTTGAGTAGCACTAAGTCATGGGCATGCTCCCTGACTGGAACCAGAGATCACTGCTTGTCTATGAATATTTTTAAGTGTTGACCTGGACAGCGAGAATGGTCACTGTCACACTAGGAGGGACTTTAGAATGGAAAGAACATTCTAGAGATAATAAACAAGTAATTTTGGACTCACTCTAGCTCTCAAAGTTGTGTAACATGGAGATGAGCTTAAGGTTAGCTTCAAAATCTTTAAAGCAAGTGTAACAAAAGCCAAGAATGTAGCTGCTGATGTGAGAACTCCTGTGTCTGTTCTCTCTTGGAAGCTGGCAGGGCAGGATGGGCGGGTCCTGTGTAGGAAGCCTCGCCTTTAGTAGAATGCTGGCATTTGATTTTCACTTTGGAAAGCTTTGCACTGGAAGATGTATTCTAGCAGAATTTGTGTATTCAAGAGATGAATAGAAAAGAGAAAAAGAAAGGAGGTTAATAATTTTGGAGAAAGCAGTGCTGGCAGATGGCTATGAAAACTTCTTCTTCTGGCTCTACCAGTCTATTTGTAGCAGCCTTATCCTGCTGCTGTCTTGTTGGAAAAGTTGGGTGCAATTCTAAAGCATTTCTCTTGTGATGGATGTCATATTTGAAGACAGTTTCTCAAAACTGATGATACCCATGAATTCAAGAAGTTCAGTGAACCCCAAGCTGGTGAAATACACAGAAAACCATATCTAGGGAACACCAGGGTAAACTACAGAAAACCAACAACAAAGAGAAGAGACTTTAGAGTAGCCAGAAAAAAAATTAAAAGACATATAAACTTCAAAGGGGCAACAGTAAGACACATAGCTGATTTCTCAGGACAGACAATGGAAACAGAAGACAGTGGAATGACATTTTTATGTCACATAAAAGTCTTAGAACAGTAAAGATTTTATTTTCTTTTAATAGGCACAGAATCCATGTTTCCTATAACTTGGCAATACTAGCAGAAAATAAGCAAGTTCTTTTGGCATGTGTGCACCCTCAAAATTCAGCTGTGGCACCCACGAGATGATCATCAAAGAGATGCAAATTAAAATGACAATGAGTATCACCTCACAGAGCAGGATCTAGGTGTCCCAGTTACAAGTGGTTTCTAAAGAGGACAGGGAAGAAGGTTGTTAATCACTCTATAACACATCCTCACTCTCTGGCAGCACTAAGTAAGCACCAGGTATGTTCTGCTCCCTGGGATCTGTGACACCAAGAACATCCAGGAGCCTGCAGCAGTCTTGTGAGAGTTTGTGCATGTCTGTTTCAACCGTGCACCTACTCCTTCCCCTTGTGGGTTTGGATCTGTGGTCTCTGCAATCTTCCTTTGAGTCTCTTGCCTCCATCTATAAAACTCCACTTCTCATGTTCATTCAGGAGAAATGGTGAAAGCAGACAAGTGGTGATTGGAAATGGTGAATTCTTAAACAATCCCTTCAACAACTATTCTAAAGGGGGGGGGGTCTCTAGAGTTCATTTTAGTTCATTAGAATAGGTACAGAATTGAGAGAAACGTGGCATGATTTTTTAAATAATGTTTTCAGACACTAATTGATTAGGTTCAACTTTATGATTCTAATGTCTCTAAGTAGAGTGTGAAATGAAACAATACTGAAAACTCAGATTATAATTTTTTCAGCTACACAGTGCATACTTATGATCTCTTTCTTTGCTTTCTCTTTTAATCAATGAAATTTTTCAATCTTTTATGGAAGTATAATCTACAGTATAGAACAATACATGTATCTCAAACGCATGTATGTACCCTAAGTCTATACACATATCATAAAAGTATACCATTGATGTATTTTGACAAAATGAAGCACCCATGAGTCAATAAAAAGGTAACCTACCAGGTGGCCATGTCCTCAGGCCCCTGTGCTGGAAAGCTCAGTGGGTGGGGTTCCACTCATTCCTTCCCACCTTTTACAGTTCAGCTCCACCACGAGGGTTGTGTGAAGGACTGTGGTTGGGCACTAGAGTATGTTTGTGAGGGGTGGGAAGAAGGTCCTGCTAATTTTTTTAAAATAAGTTCAAAGTAACAATCTCATTCTCTGTAAAAGTTCCTCAATGAAAGCCCTGAGGTTCAGGGTTCCTTTATGTCCACAGCTCAGAGTGTGGGGTGCACTATCAAGGCCAGGCAGAGACCCTGAACCAAGAGCAGGAGGCAGCTGTGAGCTCACCAGCAGGGCCCTGAAAGAACACAGGGCCCAATGTGAGCAGGAGGCCCTGACTTGGAAGCAGGACATGTCCCAGAGGTAGATGTGTGGGGCATTGCTGGTCAGGAGTCAAAAAATGGACAAGGTGCCAGCACTAGAGTCTATCTGAAGCCATCTCCTCTAACAATGGCTCGCATGTGCTCTTACAAAAGTCCCGACCTCTTAAGAACAGGCAGGTTAAACAAATGTCACGGGGTTATTCTAAGAGTCAAGTCCAAAACATACCATCCTTCCAAGCAACAGCTGTGGGAAGTTTCCATTCCGAGTCTCCACACAGGATTCAGCCTAAGTTCCCAGAAACTATGGGTGCTCCCCGGGCATCAGAATCTGTGCCCATCTCTCTAGTGCAGCGGTTCTCAACCTGTGGGTCGCGACACCTCTGGCGGTCGAACGACCCTTTCACAGGGGTCGCCTAAGACCATCCTGCATATCAAATATTTACATTACGATTCATATCAGTAGCAACATTACAGTTATGACGTAGCAATGAAAATAATGTTATGGTTGGGTCACAACATGAGGAACTGTATTTAAAGGGCCAGAAGGTTGAGAACCACTGCTCTAGTGGATTCTGCTCTGTCTCGGGTGGCAATTTCACCCCTGCCCTCATTTCTGTAGTAAATATTCTTATCTGCTGTCCCCTTCGTGCACTCAGGGATGTGTTTCTCAGAACAGAGCCAGTGATGTGCTTCTCCTGATACAATGCTAGAACTACAGGAGTTCATTGTTAGCTCTGTAATGCTTAGATA
>NW_005871522.1:457707-461350 GCF_000147115.1 Myotis lucifugus
AGCTCATAGAAAATGCATTTGATTATTCTGTTTTTATCCTGCTGCCTCCTGCAACACAAAACATATGAATCATCAAATTTTTCCCTGTCCTTTTTTAGAGACCACAATATCCAGACACTAAAAGAGATTTTGTAGAGATAATACAATGGATATAAGAAATGAGATGTGGTCCCTGCCCTTGAGTAAATGGTGAAAGGAACATTAATTAATACCTCAAATGCCCGAGACTCAGCATTTATAGCATCCCTTGAGTTTCTAGAGACCTTGAGTAGCATCTATGGAAATAGTATTTTTGGCAAGTCCTGTTTTTTAGAAAAAATAATATTTAGTAACATGAACCATTGTTTTAGAGCTTGAGATATGTTGGAGCCTCAAGTAGATGTTCTGATATAGATGGGTGGATGGATGGATGGATGGATGGGTGGATGGATGGATGGATGGGTGAATAGATGCATGGGTGAATAGATGGGTGCATGCATGGATGTATGTATGGAAGGGAGGGTGCATGGATAAATGCATGAATAAATAGATGTATTACTTTATTTGATATTGGATATCCCATTAGGGAGTCAGCTGGTGTGGGAGCTTGATGTGGCTATGTGAACATGAAGTTATTTAATCTTCTTGTGTCTCATTTCCTCATATGTAAAATGGAGACAATATATTTCCATGATCTCTTACCTATGGATTTGTTAAGAATTCAGAAGATGGACATCGGCCTACACTAGAGACTGGGAGTCATAGCAGATCTATGAATACATAGACACAAATCCAAAAAGTCACCCAAAATGGGGAGAGAGAAAGACAAGCTCCAAGTGAAAGAGCAAGAAGATTTTCCAGAAGAAGAACTAAATGAAAGAGAGGTAAGAAATTTATCAGATATAGAGTTCAGAATAATGATTACAAGGATGCTCAAGAATATGAGAAAAGATGTCAAAACAATCAAAAATGACCAGTTGGAAATGAAGAATAACATAACACTAATAAAGAACACATTAGAGGGAATACACAGTAGATTAGGAGAAGCCAGGAATGGATTAGTGAATTAGAAAACAGGGTAGAAAGAGTCATTCAAACAGAAAACCAACAAGAAAATAACAATTAAAAAATAACAATAACAGGAGGACAGCTTAAGGGAGCTGTGGTACAACATGAAACATAACAATATTCGCATCATAGGAATACCAGCAAGAAAGTGAGCAAGAGATAGAGAATCCATTTGAAAAAATAATGGCAAAAGAAAAAAACCTTCCTTAACCTGGTGAAGAAAAAAGTCTAAAAGTTCAGGAGGCACAGAGTCCAAAATAAGAAGAATCCAACGGGCCCATGCGCAGACACATCATAATTAAAATGCCCAAAATTAAAGACAATAAATCTTAAAGGCAGAAAAAGAAAAGCAATTTGTTACCTATAAAGGAGCTCCCATAAGGCTGTCAGCTGATTTTTCATCAGAAACTCTACAGCCCAGAAGGGAATGGCATGAAGTATTCAAGGTAACGAAAAGCAAGGATCTGAAACCAAGATTACTATATCCAGCAAGGCTATCATTTAAAAGAAATCATGAAATAAAGAGTTTCCCAGATTTAAAAAAAAAAGGCTAAAGGAGTTTAACACTACCAAACCAGCACTGAAAGAAATGCTCAAAGGGACTGTTGTAATGAGAAGGAGAGAGAGAGAGAGAGAGAGAGAGAGAGAGAGAGAGAGAGAGAGAGAGAGAAACATATGCATAAAGATATAAAATGGCAATAAGTATCTAAATAAGTATCTATCAATAATAACCTTAAATGTAAATGGATCAAATGTTCCAATCAAAAGACATAGGGTAACTGAATGGATATGAAAATATGACCCAAATATAGGCTGTCTACAAGAGACCCACCTCAGAACAAAAGACTCACACAGGATGAAAGTGAAGGAATGGGAAAAAAATTTCCAAACACATGGAAACAAAAAATAAAGCTGGGGTAGCAATACTCATATCTGGCAAAATAAACTTCAAAATGAAGGCCATCACAAGACAATAAAAGGCACTACATCATACTAAAGGGATCAATCCATCAAGAGGATATAATCCTAGTAAACATATATGCATCCAATTAGGAGCACCAAAATATATTTTTAAAACTTCTGGAGAGCTTTAAGGGAGAGATCGACAGCAATACATTCATAATATGGAACTTAAACACCTCACTGACTTCACTATATAGATATTCCAGACCAAAAAAAAAAATGAACAAGGAAACAGTGACTCTAAATGACACACTGGATCAGATTATTAAATTGACATTTACAGAACATTTCACCCAAAGCTGCAGAATATACATTCTCAGTGCACATGGGTCATTCTCAAAGACAGACCACATGTTAGGACACAAAACAGGTCTCTACAAATTCAAGAAGATTGAAATCATACCAAGCATCTTCTCAGATCACAATGAAATGAAATTAGAAATCAACTACAGTAAAAACACTCAAAAACATTCAAACACATGGAGGCTAAATTGTATGTTATTAAACAATGAATGGGTTACCAATGATATCAAGAAAGAAATTAAAAAAAACTTCCTTCAAACAAATGAAAATGAACACACAACAACCCAAAATATCTGGGACACAGCAAAAGCAATCCTGAGAGGGAAGTTCATAGCACAACAGGCCTGCTTCAAAAAACAAGAAAAATTAAAGAATTAAAAAGAGAACAACCAGAAAATCCTAGAGGAGAAATAAATGACATGGAGACTAAAAAAACAATACAAAAGATCAATGCAACCAAAGAGCTGGTTCTTTGAAAATATAAACAAGATTGATGAACCTTTAGCCAGACTCATCAAGAAACAGAGAGAGAAGATCCAAGTAAATAAAATCAGAAACAGAAGAAGAGAAGTAACAACTGACACCACAGAAATACAAAGGATTATAAGAAAATACCATGAACAACTATATACCAAC
This sequence comes from Myotis lucifugus, assembly GCF_000147115.1. Classification (NCBI taxonomy): domain Eukaryota; kingdom Metazoa; phylum Chordata; class Mammalia; order Chiroptera; family Vespertilionidae; genus Myotis; species Myotis lucifugus. The sequence continues at coordinate 460,657 of NW_005871522.1, forward strand.
AAGCTGGACAATGTGTATAAAATGGACAAATTCCTAGAAAAAAGTGAAGCAGGAAATAAAAAACTCTCAGCAAACAAGAGTCCTGGCCCAAACGGCTTCACAGGGAGTTTCACCAAACATTCAAAGAAGAACTAACACGTACACTCCCCAGACCAAAAGGTCCAAGAGGAAGGAACACTTCCAAGCTCTTTCTATGAGGCCAGCATGACCCTAATTCCAAAACCAGATAAAGACACTACAAAGAGGGAGAATTACAGGCCAGCATCCCTGATGAACAGAGATGCTAAAATCCTCAACAAAATATTAGCAAATTGGATCCAGTGATATATTAAAAAGATCATAGCCTGGCTAGCGTGGCTCAGTGGTTGAGCATTCACCTAGGAACCAGAGGTCATGGTTCGGTTCCTGGTCAGGGTACATGCCCGGGTTTCGGGCTCAATCCCCAGTGGGGGGAGTGCAGGAGGCAGCTGATCAATGATTCTCTCTCATCATTGATGTTTCTCTCTCTCCCTCTCCCTTCCTCTCTGAAATCAATTATATATATAGAAAAGATCATATACCATGACCAAGTGGGATTTATTCCAGGGATGTAAGGCTGGTATAATATTTGCAAATCAATAAATGTGATACATCACATAAACAAATTGAAAGACAAAAATCACATGATCATATCAGTAGATGCAGAAAAGGCATT
>NW_005871522.1:461450-464121 GCF_000147115.1 Myotis lucifugus
TCTCTCCATCAGTTGTGCGTGTTTCTTCCTCTCTTCCGTTATCCGTATATTTTCTATCTTCATCAACGGAGGACTCCTACATACCATCTAGATAATGCGAGGGGGATAAAAGAGTGTGTATTTTTGATTTTCGCCCACCTGGTCATTCCTACTGCCCTCAAGATAACCCCAAAAAATATCTACCTTCGGCGGAAATGATTATCACTAATCAAAACACCCCTTCCCATTGTTCACCATACTCTCCACCCAGTCTGACTCGGCTGCTACTACTCCCTGCTAATAAGGGCTACATATATGTTAAACCTTTAGCCAACATCATACTCAATGGGCAAAAATTAAATCATTTCTCCTTAGAACAGGAACAAGACAGGGATGTCCGCTTTTACCAGTCTTATTCAACATAGTATTGGAAGTCCTAGCCACAGTGATCAGACAAGATGAAAAAAATAAAAGGAGGAAGTAAAACTGTCATTATTTGCAGATAACATGATATTGTACATAGAAAATCCTAAAGACTCCACCAAAAATCTATTAGATTTGATAAGTGAATTCAGCAATGCAACAAGATACAAAATTGACACCCACAAGTCAATGGCATTTTCATACACCAATATTGAGCTTTCAGAAAGAGAAACTAAAACACACACACACACACACACACACACACACACACACACAATTCCATTTACCATAGCAAAAAAAAATTAAGATACTTAGGATTAAACTTAACAAAGGAGATAAAAGACTTGTATTCATAAAACTACAGGACATTGAATAAAGAGATAGAAGAAAATATATCGTGGAAGAATATACCATATTCATGGATTGGTAGAATTAACATCATTAAAATGTCCATTCTACCCAAAGCAATCTACAGATTCAATGTAATCCCTATTAAAATACCAACAGCATATTTCACAGATCTAGGAAAAACAATCCAAAAATGTATATGGAACCAAAAATGTCCCCATTAGGTGCAGCAATCCTGAGAAAGAAGAACAAAGTTGGAGGGATCACAATACCAGATATTAAGTTAAACTACAAAGGCATTATAATTAAAACAGTCTGGTACTAGCACAAGAACAGGCATATTGATCAATGGAATAGAACCGAGACCCCAGAAGTTGATCTAAGCCATTATGCTCAATTAATATTTGACAAAAGGCCAAAACCGGTTTGGCTCAGTGGATAGAGCGTCGGCCTGCGGACTGAAAGGTCCCAGGTTCGATTCCGGTCAAGGGCATATACCTGGGCTGCGGGCACATCCCCAGTGGGAGATGTGCAGGAGGCGGCTGATTGATGTTTCTCTCTCATCGATGTTTCTGGCTCTCTATCTCTCTCCCTTCCTCTCTGTAAAAAATTAATAAAATATATTTTTTAAAAAAAAAATATTTGACAAAAGAAGCAAGAGGATACAATGGAATCAAGACAGTCTCTTCAGTAAATTGTGTTGGGAAAATTGAACAGATACATTCAAAAAATGAATCTAGACCACCAACTTACACCATACAAAAGAATAAACTCAAAATGGGTAAAAGACTTAAACGTAAGACGTGAAACCATAAAAATCCTAGAAGAAACCAAAGGCAGCAAAATATCAGGCATCGCTCATAGCAATATGTTTACAGATACATAGGGCAAAGGAAACTAAGGAGAAAATAAACAAATGCTACACATCAAAATAAAAAGTTTCTGCACAGCAAAAGTGACCATTGACAAAATGAAAAAAGAGCCCACTATATGGGAGAACATATTTGCCTATGATATATCTGATAAGGGGTTAATATCCAAAATATATAAAGTACTCAAATAACTCAACAAAAGGAAATCGAACAATCCAATTAAAAAATGGCAGAAGACTTAAATAGACACTGCTCCAAAGAGGATATACAAATGGTCAAGAGAAACATGAAAAAATTCTCAACATAGATCATCAGAGAGATGCAAATTAAAATGACAATGAGTATCACCTCACATCTGTCAGAATGGCCACCATCAACAAATCAACAAATGACAAGTGCTGGCGAGGATGTGGAGAAAAGGGAACTCTAATAACACTGATGGTGGGAATGCAGACTGGTACAGCCATTATGGAAAATAGTATGGAATTTCCTCAAAAAAAGTAAATACAGAACTGCCATTTGACCCAGTGATCCCACTTCTAGAAATACTATTATATCTTAAGAAACCAGAAACACCAATCAGAAAGAATGTATGCACCCCTATGTTCATAGCAACACAATTGACAATAGCTAAGATCTGGAAACAGCCCAAGTGTCCATCAGTAGATGAGTGGATTAAACGCTGTGGTCATTTATACTATGGAATACTATGCAGCAGTAAAAAAGCAGGATCTCTTACCCTTTGAGACAGCATGGAGGTACCTGGAGAATATTATGCTAAGTGAAATAAGTCAAAGAAAGACAAGTATCACATGATTTCACTTATATGTGGAATCTAATGAACAAAGTAAACTGATGAACAAAATAGATCCAGAGACATAGAAGCATAGGACAAACTGTAGTATCTCAAAGGGAAGGTGGGGGTGGCTGGTTGAGTGGGAAGAGATCAACCAAAGAACTTATATGCATATAGAGGCCCAGTGCACGAAATTCATGCACATGGGATGTGTCCCTCAGCCTGCACCCTCTCCAATCTAGGACCCCTCAGG
>NW_005871522.1:465245-492852 GCF_000147115.1 Myotis lucifugus
TTTAGGTGGGGATTGAAGAAGCTCCCAACCGCTCCTTTTTTTCTTTTTTTTTTTTCTTCTGGGCCAGCTTTAGTCTGGCTCTAGCTCTGAGGCTTCCGCTGCTGGTTTGTTTGCCGTTCTATAATCGAAACAATGTATAACTTCAGCTCTGAGATCCCAGCCGGCTATATTTGTTAGAATGTTTCAAACTGCCAGCTCAGAGTCCGGCAAGGCGGGGAACGTTGCAGTCTGCAGTCACGGGAGCAAGGAAGCCTCATGTTCGCTTCCAACTGCCTGGCTGCCGGCCGCCATCTTGGCTGACAGTTAATTTGCATAAGGATACGCTGATTAGCCAATGGGAAGGGTAGCGGTCGTACGCCAATTACCATTTTTCTCTTTTATTAGTGTAGACTAGAGGCCCGGTGTACAAAATTCATGCAAGGGGGTTGGGGGGTTCCCCTCAGCCCAGCCTGCACCCTCTCCAATCCGGGACCCATTAGGGGATGTCCAACTGCCGGTTTAGGCCCGATCCCCGGAGATCGGGCCTAAACCAGCAGTCGGACATCCCTCTCACAAGCCTGGGCCGCTGGCTCCTAATTGCTCACCTGCCTGCCTGCCTGGTCATCCCTAACTGTGCCACCCCCACCCCCCTGCCGCCGGCCTGATTGCCCATAACTGCCCCCCCCCCCGCCAGCCTGGTTGCCCCTAACTACCCCCCCGCTGCCAGCCAGGTCGCCCCCAACTGCCCCTTCCCTGCCAGCCTGATCACTCCCAACTTCCCCCCCTGCCCGCCTGGTTGCCCCTAACTGCCTCTGCCTGCCAGCCTGGTCACCCCATGCAGCCTGCTGCTCGGTCATTTGGTCGCCCCTCACTGGGCCCCTGCCAGCCTGGTCACCCCCCACTGGCCTGGTTTCCCCCACTTGTCCCCCCACACCGGCCTGGTTGCCCCACACAGCCTGCTTGTTCAGTCATTTGGTCGCCCCTCACTAACCCCCCTGCCAGCCTGGTGGCTCCATGCAGCCTGTTTGGTCATCCATTTGGTTGTTTCGGTTGTGACGGTCACTTAGGCTTTTATATAGATAGATAAGCATAACCCATGGGTACAGACGATAGTGTGGTGAAGGCCTGGGGTGGGGGGCAGGGGCAGGGCAGGCTAGAAGGGGTCAATGGGGGGAAAGGGGAACATATGTAATACTTTCAACCACAAAGATTTTTTTAAAAAAAAGAATTCAGAAGCTTCCAGAATTTAAGAGGGTAATACAGTAAGTTACTATAGTTTTTGTCACCAAATGCCTTTCAGAAGTGTTTGGTTTTCCGATATATGTCGATAGATAAAGCCAGAGAGGAGGTGAGGTATCCTAAGGAAAGTCCACAGGGGAGAAGATAACAGCATTGTGAGATGAAGCACAATGAACATAAGAGAATGTGAATGTGTCTTCTCTACCTTAAAAGCATTTGAGAGTTGCCATAGGATCATAAGCACATGTATTGGTTTACTTGATTATTCTCTATCTTCCCCACAATGTTAATATATGGCTGACACACAGCAAGTGTTTAATAAAGACAAGTGGGATGAAAGATAGGAGTAGGGTGGGAGGGGAGAAAAGAGGGAGGGAGGAAGGGAGGGAAGGAGTTAGAACCCTGACTTCCACATTTCCTCCACTGTCTCTGCCAGGAACACCCGAGTGTCCATGCTCCCAGCTCAGCAGGCGCGGGGTTCTTGTCCTCCTTAACCATCTTCAGCACGCAGCCCACCGGCCACTTCCTTCTTCTTGAAGCATCTCTTTCCTTCCATGATAAGGCATCTTCCTGTTTTTCTTTATCTCCATCTTCTTCGGAGTGCCTCTTCCTCCTTCTTGTTCCCTAAGTGCCAGTGCTCCATACGTTTCATCTCGCAGCGCTGCTTATCTTCTCCCTCTCCTTAGGCTCCTCGCCTGCTCTCTGCTTGAACTATCAGCACATATGCTAGTGACTTCCACCCCAAGTCTATCCTTGAAGAAGAGCTCTCATGAGCTCCAGAACCACCTATGCATGTCCTCTGGAATGTCTGATAAGCACCCCAATTGAAACATCCCCAAAAGAATCCACTTTGTTTTGTCCAAACCTAATTATCTCCTGTATTCAGTTATCAGTGAATGGCACTGTCACCTACCCAGGCTAGAACCCAGGGAGGCATCTCTTCTCTCCCCCTAATTCACATCAGCCCCAACCCTCCCAGTGATTTAACGCCATGCCTGCCCTCTCTCAGCACAGCCCCCTTCCCCTTTCACTTCCTCTCCCTTCATGGTGGTAGAATGGTGCCAGCAAACCAGGGATACACACTTCCTTATCGTGTCCAGTGGTTCAGGTCTTTCTTTTTAAATATTTCACAAAAGAACAGGGCTTCCCTCTGATGGGGCCATGTTAAGTCACTGGCCATTGAAGAGCAATAACTTGAGTTCCAAAAAGTCCACAACAGATAATGCCCGTGTATTCCCTAGTTTGAACAATGTACTGTCCTACCCCTGACACCTACTGTGGTGAATAGACTGAAACTGCTTGCACCATTATCTTTCTCCCCCCTGACTCCAAGTTACATGCGGTCAGGACTTGTGTTCGCCTTGTTTAATGCTGTAGCCCCAACTCCTAATGCAATGAGGCCCTGGCATGTAGTGGGTGCTCGATAAATGTTTCTTGGTTGGAGGAAAGTAGAGGAGGGGAGGGAGGCAAGTCGGTTCCAGCAGAAGAGTATGTGGAGCAAGAATGAGGACAGATTTCTCCAGCTCGGAGAGTGTGTTGGTCCTTGCTCTGAGTTTTCAGGTGGCATCGTGGCGATTATTACTTAACTAATCCATATCTTGGAAGTTTTAAAGAAGATACAATTTAAAAGTCAAATTTGAGAGATTTCTGTCAGTCTGGTCAAAATAACTAATTTTAAGGAGTTTTTATTATAAAATTAATTGTCTAGTCGATTTTTTAAATTCTCTTTTAAAAATATATAAAGAATTTTGATAAACACAAGGAGTGTAATTCTGAATTTCACATTTCACCCTTTGTTCCTGTCCTATCCCAAGAAGCAGTTTAGCTCCCGGACCCTTGGCTGTGTGTCACCTGAGAAGACTGTGCGCTGCCGTGATTGGGGTGAGCCTCGGGGCCCTGCGATGAGGAGAGAGCAGACTTGCTTGTAACCGCACGGCAAGTGCCCGGCCGCACGGGAAACTCCAACCTGACACTGAGCCCCAGACAACATTAATTCCAGATGAGGAGAAAAAAACTGTCTAAACAGTTTTGACAGTCTTTAATACTTTTTGATTATTTGAGTTGTACCTAATTAATATTTTAAAATATTTACTATTCAGGTCCCGTCATTGCTCTTCTGCTTAAAAAAAAAAAAAAAGAAAAATTAAAAGTCAGCTCTGGATTAACAAAGTCATGAGAAGACTTTTGGAGAAAAATCTTAGTTTAAAAAATAATTTAATATCTTCATAAAACAGACACACACATGTTTCTGGAATCAGCTTGCATGTGACATGTTTTCTATAGCTCACTGCTTTGACCAAAACTCAATTAAATCTAAAACATCAGAATCTGCCACCAGGCCCCACCGCACTGCTCGCTGAGCCTCCCTCCCAGAGGGGCCCCTACGATGTTGGCTCCTCAGTCAGCCCCATGTGGAGCCCTTAAACCAGCCACGTGTGCCCCAGAAAGCCCCAGTGGACTGCCCTCTGATGACCTGATTCTTACGAAGCCCCAGTGTGACAATGACAAGGCAACCTACCCTGGAGGGTTCTGCAAAAATGACATAAAGGCTTGGCCTGTGGGTTGACCATGTCTTTTGTTGCCTGTATTTCTGACGCCTCCACATCCGGAGCCTTTCTGACTCTGGACGGCCTGCCCCTCCCAGGACAGCCAGTTCCAGAGAAAGGAGAGGCCGTGACTCTGCCTGGAAACACCCTCATGTCAAACTGGCTCATCCGAGCCCACACCCACCTCCTCTGCAGCTCCCGCATGCTGGTCCGCTGTCCACCCACCCCGTCACCCGGGGACAGATACCAGACAACGAGGACGACCCCGTGCCCAGCGCCCGCTGCAGTTACTGCCCCGGCCAGTCCTGAGCCGCACCGCGCTGGCTTTCCCATGGCAGTCGCCTTCTGATCTGTGGGCTTCGCAGCACCTCCCGAGTTCTGGAAGCACCCTAGGCTTCAGGCCAGCAGGAGTCGCTGATCTCACCCCGCACCTAAGGAAGGACATTCGCTGAGGGGTCACGCAGCAAGGGAGCTCTGCCCCCACGGGCGTGGGCTGGACGGGCAGATCAGGCGGGTTCCACGGGATGGCCACCCAGGCCCACGGCATCCAACGAGCAGCTTCTCCATCTGGACACTTCCCACACGCGCCCAGACACGTGCAGATCCTCTGTTCCGGTTCTGACCTTCATGACGATGCTCCTCTGCCCGGGTTGGGAACAGCTGTCACCCGGGACTCGGCAGAGGCATCCTGTCTGTCCGGCTCCCAGTGGGGATGGGGTCGGGACATCAGTGCCGAGGTCTGTGGCGGGCGGCTGTCCTCACTCCCACGGTGTCTCCCAGAAGCAACGGGCCTCCCCGGCTCCCACTTTGGGATGAAGACCCTCAGCCCCAGTGGGTAGTGGCCTCACTGGGGCCAATGCTTCCGGAGGAATGGGCTCGGCCAGGGGACCCACGGTCCTGGCTCCACCTGTTGGGCAGCAGGGAGCCAGCACCGGTAAGTCCCTGGGGGGGCAGGCACTTGATGGACGTTATTTCATTTCTAAGTCAAAAAACCCTGCAGACTCACTGTTCTATTTCAAACTTGTAGATGAGGAAGTTAAAGCAGAGAGAGATTAAGAAAGTGCCAGAGTGACAGAGCCACTGAGCAGTTGAACAGGGACTGGAGCTGGGTCTGTTTCGAGCCAAAGGCCTTGCTCTCGTCACAAACAGGCTGCCCTGGAGGTGGCATTGGGCCCGAACACTACACACAGTCAGGTATGGAAAGAGTACAAGCCGGGTCACCTAATTCCCCAGATCAGAACCTGCTTCCCAAGGATGTGGTGAGCATCGGGTGAGACAGGAAAGCCACTTTGTCACGTGTAAGTCCACGCCAGCTTCTAGAATGTTTACTAACAGGGTGCGACAAAAGCTACCAGCCTGGGTCCCCGGGGGCCTCCGTTGTCCGGGAGGCACCCACCGGGCTTCGCCATGTGCTCTGCGCCACCAGCAAAGGCCAGGCAGTTCCCTACTTTCAAGGCTGTAATTGACAAAGGCTCGTTGGTCTCTGCCATGCTGCTGGGCAGATGGAGACCAGGGCTGCCCTCTGTTAATTGCATGTGGTGGAAGCCACAGCTAATTCAGGACAAGCTACGCCGTTTGGAACCAACCCCCCAGCAGCAGAGGGCCTGACGGTGTGCCAGGCAGTGCCACGTTACCTACGCCCCCAAAGGCGGGGAAACGGACGCAGCAGGGTGACGGGGCCGCCTTCTCTCAAAGACCTGACTCGGATTCCATTCAAAGAAGAAATCAAGTCCTGTTTGGTAAGACATCTGGAAAGCATCTGGACATCCCCTGACATTGAAGGTTACGCAGGCACAGAGGCTGGGAAAATGTGTGGGCGGTGCTGCACAGACGTTTGCCTGCGGCGTGGGTGAGGGAATGACCGAGACGGAGAAGCAGAGTCCCAGCTCTCTGAGGACGTCCACACTGGGACACGCGCCTGTGCTGTGTGGGAGAGGCGCCGCCAGGAGCTCCCTCCCGGTCGTAGGCACAGCCCACTTCAGCGCGTGGCCGGTCTTGCTTTAACTAAACATTATTGTTCTAACTGCTTCCCCCTTGTTTACTATCCTACTGAAGTGCTGAGATTTAAAGATAGTCATCATGCAACCTGTAAACTGAAGTGGTCTTTTTACCAGAATATGGTTTGCTATGTTTTAAACCCTCATATTCAGACACAGGAGGTCTCTGTAGCCTAAAAGTTGTGGAGAACACATTAGTGAAGATGCCTATGTATTGTATTTGTTGCAATCCTGTATTCACGATCCTAGGTTGTAGAAGGAGAAGATGTTATATTCATTCAATGCCTCCTCTGTGCCCAGATCTCCATTTATGTATATCAACACATGTGTAACTCCATCTATTGAAAACAATCCGCATTATTAACCGGTACACCTAGTACATTCATCGGTTGAGTATTTTCTTGGCCCAACTTGTCAGGCATGCAATGTTCTGTACTGACCACCACTCGGTGCTGGGGACACAGAGATGCGTAAGACACAGGCCCTGACCTCCGGTCACACTCAGTTCAGGAGAGACTTTTTTAAAAAGCATTAGAGGAGATTCTATCATGAAATCATGTTCAGAAGACTATGAAATTTAAAAGTAAGACAAAGCTGGGCATTTTATCCAAGAGAATTGAAACCAGGGTCTCAAAGAGATAGTTGCATGCCCATGTTCTTAGCTCCCTCATTCACAACAGGCAAGATGGAGAAGCAACACAGGTGTCCTTCTATGGATGAGTGGGTAAACAAAATGTGGGGTGGACATGCAATGGAATATTATTCAGCCTTTAAAAGGAAGGGAATATTGCCACTTGCTACAACAGGGATGAACTTGAGGCATTATGTCAAATGAAATAAACCAGTCACAAAAGGACAAATCCTGCAAGCTTCCACTCATCTGAGGCACTTAGAGTAATACTCGGGCTCGTAAAGCAGAGAGTAGAATGGTGGTTGCCAGGGGCCTGGAGGAAGGGACACTGTTGTTCAGTGGGTTGCAGAGTTTCAGCCGTGCAGGGTGGACATGTTCTAGAGATCTGCTGTGCAACGTTAGGCGTGTGACCAACAATGCTGCCCTATTCTCTTAAAAGTGGTTTTTAGCACCAAAACAAAAGCATGGCAAGGTCAGAGGTGACCTCGCAAAGGCTGGGCCTCCATTGAGGCCCCAGGAACGTGGAGGAAGGCGGTACTGTCCCATTTCACAGATAGGGGAGTTGAGTACTGCGTTCCAGGTCTGGTGACGTGGAAGCCCTTGTTTTTCCATTACCCACATGTCTTCTTCATGACAAATCTTACAAAACTTGCACACGGCAAATCAGAAGGCAAATTCCTTAGAGTAGACATTGATTCTGCAAACCAAACGTGAACCAAGTGAAGAACGAAAAACTAGGGAGAACTGTACTGAACATTGATCTTTGTTTACCTATATCTGTTTACTTAACTATTAAATGGCAATGACTTAGATTTTTAAGTTTTTAAAGCTACAATGTGAAAACCATCCTCCAGCCAAGCAATGATTTCAGTCGGAGGGAACCCAGTTCCTGCAGGAGGCCCCCCAGACGCGCTCCTGCCAGCCAGCAGCACAGGCAGACCTCTGCCTCCTGAGGGCATGGAACACGGGATTCTTGGAAACTTTGTAAAAGACCTAAAATATCATTTTATAAAGAGACTTCTGTATCTTCTTCACTGAAAGTATATTCCAATTTTTTGTTTGTTTTTTTTGTTTGAAATATTAATTCAATATGATAGAGAAACACACTACCCTTGCCCCTAAAGAAGAAATACGAATTCTCAGAAAAACCTGTGACCAACATGCATAATAAATAATACAATTATGGATGTATTCGTTGGGTTACAGCCATTGCTATTCTTGGTTGTCAAATCAGAGTGGAGGCAAACTGCGCAGGGGGTGATGTGTGAATGGGCCTCAACCTGGGAGACTTGCCCTCAGGGAGTTTGGATGCCACGACCTGAAGGCACCACAGGCAGCCAGTGGTGGTGATGCGGTGCTGCTGCACAGCCTGCTCGCAAAGGAAGCCCAGGAAAATGCCCCCCGCCCCCCGGGTGCTGAGGGGGAAGGCCCTCAGGAACTGCTCTCCCCTGCTCACTGCGACTCGGGACAATGGGAGAAGGGCAGTGTCATCCCGGCCAGGAGCACTCTGCTCAGGGCTGGGAAATGTTTGTTTTCAACTGCGGTATTTTTATACAAATGACATCAATTCATCCAAAAAGGGTTAGAGGGATAAAATGCAGGCGACAGCGACACCACTTCCCTTCAGAGCTCTGTGCTGGCTTTGCGTCACAACAAAAAGGTTGTGCCACATCTAAGGAGATCAGAATGGTACATTTTCTTGATTTGCTACCAGATCTGGGAAGAGAGGCACATCCAAACCAAGTTCTCAAAAGTCCAAGTACCTGTTTCCCTCACTATGCAAGTTCACGTCCGTAAACGTTGTGTTCAGTTCAAGTATCCTGTTGAAGAATACACTTGGTATATAGCATAACAGGGTTAAGTTAAAATGAGAGGAAAAAATCAGGTCCAGCAAACTATTTATTTACAGTTAATTTACAGAAATAGTAGGAAGTCAGCCCAACAGGCAAAATCTTCCATGAAAATTCACCCAACCAGGCGTCAAGCTATGTGACGAGCTGTGGGTGGCGTGATGTCGCTTGCAGTTACCCAGTTGTCTCTGCCATGTTTCAGGATGGCCATCCAGCATCTCGTTCATAGAGTTGTCTGTCCACTTGCTTGGTATTTTTCTGCTATTACATCATGAAATTTGTGTCTTATTTATCTACTTCTGTAAACAAGTGCCCTACATTTTATTAGTAGCAGCTTAAACATGCCCGCTTCTCATCTCACAGCTTTTGTGGTCAGGAATCTGGGGGTGGGTTCTCTGCTTCAAGATCTCTCACAGAACTGCAGGCAGGTGACGACAGGGGCTCGGCCTCCTCCGGGGCCTGCGTGGGGAGTGAGCTATGTCCGAGCTTGCTCACGTGGCTGCCTGTCGGCAAAATTCAGCTTCTTGAAATCTGCTTGTCCCAGGCCCTCGCTCTCCGCAGCTGCTGACTTCAGGACACCCTACGTTTCTTGACAGATGGCCCCTTCCTCAGGACAAATATGCTCAAAAGCCAGACCGGAAATGCCAGTAGGATGGACGTCCCAGTCCTTGTAGCCTAACCTCACAGCAGCTGTGCTCAATTTTTAGAAGGAATCAGAGGTCTGCTCTCAGGGGGACGGAGCGCACGGGTGTGCAGACGGGGAGTGGAGCCTGTAGGAGGCCGCCTACCTCAGGGTGCGGATGGGGACTCACTTGCTTGCTTTTTGAGAACGGTCCACGTTTGGCAGCTATCTTCCCCTACAGACGGAGACAGACTCAAAGCTTCCAGCTTCCCTTTATTTCCTGTCAAACGCACCGCTAGCAGCGTGTAATTACAAGTCCTACTTTTAGTCACAGCAGTCCTATACCACTGAGCCAGTGCGTCTGTGCACCTGTGGGTGTGACTACAGAGGGCTTAGCCTCAGCATGTCCCCTACCCTGTCAGAGCAACTAAGCAACAAATGGAACAAAGTAAGTGTATATATTGGGAGGGCAGAGGAGGGCTGCATATGCCCACTTCCATCACTTTCCCCAGAGCTGCTCAGAATGTCCCCCACAGCTTTCCTTCCATTTATTTGGAAAGAAATGTGATAGCCTTCTCCATATTATTCATTGAAATGCACGTATCAACATAGAAAGCACGTGAATTCTCTGGGAAATTGTAGGTGGTCACTCTTCTGACCTAAAAGACACGCAGCTCCTCTTCTTGGAAGGGTTTGAAACTCTCTTGATCAATAATACTCAACAGTAACCGCAACATGACGACCCATCTGTCGCAGAAGAAGGACATGTGGATCCCAAGCTCTGCTTACAAAGGGTCCCACTCAAGAACCCCTCACGACCAAGATCAGCAGCAGGAGCTCGCTCAAGTTCCCAGGGAGAGAAGCTGAGGCTCAGGTCCACAATGGAATCCCCGGGAACGAGAGAGGGGGGAGCAGGAATGGCATGAGTCGTGGAGAGAACAAATGCAAGAACATGCTCCCCCAAGGTGGCCTTGCCTTCTGCAGGAGAACAGGAGTATCTGTCACCTGGAAGCCTCTGAGCGGCCACCTGAGGTGACCGCTCCTCCAGACGTCTGCCAGCAAGGGGGCGGGCTCTCCCGCTGGCCAGCAAGTCTCCCCACGAGGACCAGCTCCCTCTCCCTCTGCCATCAGAGAATCCCCGGCTGGGGGTGCTGTCAGCTGCCGGGTCACCTTCCTCCAAGGAGCAGAGAAATCTCCACTCCGCAGCCCAGGAGAATTTAGTTGCTGCCTGGCTACCTTCCTAGAGGTCACAGTGTCATCAAGCAGGAAATCTGGGAGCACAAGGCCAGGGCCACATGTAATGGGGTCAGACACAACAACAAAAACGGGCATTTGCTTACAGTGCTTTCATTTGAAAGGTTTCTCTAGGCTAAGGACTTGGGAAGGGTCTGGAGATACCGCACAAGATGTCAGAAGAGGGTAGAGACAGCAAGCCCAGGTGGTGGCAGCTGCGGAAGTACAGGAGTCACCTGGGGCCTGGGCACCCAGGATCCCTGCCACGGGCCTGTCTGGCAGCTCAGGGAGAAGTAAGAAGATGAACCCGGGATCACAGGAAGCCATGCAGAGCCGGTCAACTGCGGGTGAGAGCACAGGTCACGACTAGGGGTGCACTGTCAGGTCGTGGGGTGTCAGCAACATGTCGGGCCGTTGCAGCATGTAACTATACCCGGTACTATATTGGGTGTTGTGAGTTGGCAATGATCAAGATAAATAACAGTAAGTAAGTAAAGAACCATAACACTGATAAGCACTAGATAGGAAGTAAACAGAGGGATGAGGAGAGGGGAACTGGCTGTAGTAGTTACTAGCAGTGACCCCACCCCTCTCCCCCTGGGCACTGGCCTGTAACAGCTTCCGACATGAACACCAGCCCAGGCAGTCTCTGCTCAGGAGCGGCGACCCACGTGCAGGGCAGGCCAGAAGTGTCATCGAGATATCACTTCCATGACCTCTCCCTAGCTTCCCGCACCCCAGGGGACAGCCACTCAAAGGGCCCCAACAGCCCACAACAGCATTTCCTTCCTTGTTTCACTTCTGCACCCCTCCCAGTGCTTCCTGGAATCACACCTGCCCCCAAAAAACCATTTGCTTTCAAATCTTTGTTTGGGAAGGTACCTAGGACACTGCCTTCATGCCCCAATGATGCCATATTAGAGGCAACTCCCCCTTCCTCTGAGCACTGCATGTGCTGCTCTTACCTGAAGTAGATTGTGCTCACTCAGCTGTTGATCTGGAAATCTCCTTCTCATGCTCAGGGACTCAGCTTAGTGGTTGCCTCTTCCCTGCACTCTCCTCACCGGCACTGCACATTCTACATTACATCTCTTTGTCTCCTAGAATGTACACTTGGTAACAGATAGATCCCACATGTTTACTGTGCTATTGTACCATGTTATTATTGTAGCACAGGGCTGAGGTCTTCCTATGTACTTAATAAATGGATGGATGGATGGATGGATAGATGACTGGATGGATAATGGATCAATCGATGGATGGGATTCTGATAATTTGGCACCTGCCATTTAGTGACAGCTCCAGAATTTCTACTTTGAAGGGACTTTGGTGGCAAATGTGTTGGATGAGAACTCTGTGTAACGCTCTGTAGAATACTTTGGGTAAGATTTAAAAAATTACCCAGTTTCAAAGATTGGCAGAGAGCTGGTGGAGATTATGGAGCTAAGTACCAGCTCCCTCTAAAACCAGTGCTTTGTACAACCAGGGCTCTGTGACAGACTCTGCCCTCGCTGCTGGAGATCAAATGGAATGTTCAGTCAGTCCACTTCTCCACAGCAAAGGGAGTCATATGAGTGTTTTGATGGCCCATGGATGCAACTCCTGAGACCAGGCCTCTCTGAGAGGACAGGGGTGGGCATTGATGGCAAACAGCTGAAGCGCTAGGTCTACAGAACACAAGAGGCAAAGGCAATCCAGAAACTTCTGTATGTCCAACAGGGATCTGCTGCTGTACTCTCTTGGTAACTTGTGTGCAGTTAAAAAAAAAAAGGATCCAAAAAAGAAATTCCAAAATGACAGAGGAGTACGTGGAAGCTACACTGACACACTCCCAGGAACAAACTGGAATTACAACTAAAATACAGAAAAACCATCCTGAATAATCAACTGAAGACTAGCTGGAGAGAAGCCTTATAACCAAGGACGGAAAGAGAAGACCAGGTAGAGACTGATAGGAAGGGTGGAGGCACCGAAGGGCTGGCCGAGCTCCCACAGAAGTTGGGGAGGGATATCTCAGCTGTTCCCACTGAGAACTCAGGGGTCTAAACCCCAAGCAGGGCTCCCCAGCCCAGAGCACCATATCTGAGGAAGGTGGTCATATAACATCTGGCTGTGAAAAGCAGCAGGTTGCTGTCTGCCAGGGAGACATGGCTGGAAATGCAGGCACTCTCTTAAATGGACAACACACAAAATTTTGTGTGCAGCCACTCATCTTGGTCTCCAGCAGAAGGAGGGCAGAGTGCACTGGAGCTGTGTGAGCAGAAACCAGAGTTGGAGGCTCAGGGGTTAGACCTCAGAAGATAGACACCTAGGTTTCCTGTGCTAGCTCATTCCCTCACACTGCAGAGGACATCTTTCTCCTGCAGACCTTTACCATCAAGGCAGCTTTTACATGGAGGAGGGCAGTTGTCCAGCCCTATTGGAAAACCCTTTGCCCCACCCTGTGGAGTTCCTGAGGCCCATTAAGAGCCTTCCAGCAGAAGCAATTGTCCCACCCTGTGGCTGATAGCCTGTGGCTAATCAAGAGTGAATATAATCAGACTGCAGGCAGTGGTGGGACTCTGGAGGCTTTGAGTCTTTGCCTGACCTAATTAGGGGCCCACGGCCAGGAAAAAGAGAACAATAAAAAGTACGCTGGTGACAGGCAGGGTGGCTGGCCACAGGCAGGTCAGTGCAGTCGTGGAGTGCTGAGCCCGGCCACTGCTCAGCAGAGAAGGCGACGCTGGCTCAAGGCGGCCTTGGCTGGACAGTGACCCATCAGCTCCAGGGCCAGCACAGACACACAGACACACAGACTCAGCACAGACAGGCAGTTCTCTCAGGCTGGAGGGTGAATGCTGAAGGTCACGGTGCCAGCAGGGCTGTTCTCCCAGGCCTCTCTCCTTGGGGTCCCCACATGGTCACCCCTCTGCATGTATGTGCCCCAGCCCCCTCTTTGTATAAGCACACCTGTCAGGTAGGATTTGGGCCACCCTCTCGACCTCATTTTGCCTAAATCATCTCTGTAAAGGCCCATCTCCAAACACTGTCACGTGGATTTTGAGGGGGTACAATCCAGCCCCTAATAGGGGGCCTCTGTCAGTCTAGTGGAGTGAGCCCCAAAAGATGGCAGAGTGGCAGTTCACCGAGTGACACGTTTGCATCTGCAGAACAGCGAATGGGACAGACCCACCACTGTGACGTGGGGACCCTGGTGCTGCTGCGCAGGCGCTTCAGGCCCCTCCCCCGGTCCCAGGTCAGGTCTTCCCCGATGGTGATGGCCTCGGGCAGGGGCAGTCAGAGCGCTGGGGCTGCCCAGATGAGGTGCTCGCTTCTCTGCGTTGTACGGGAGCCCTGCTTTAGCTCATTTCTTCTCATACTAAGTTGTGCTTTGTTTCCAAAGAGCTAACTTCTAGTTTTGAATAACAACTGATGTAACAGAACCTGTTTTTTATTTAAATTTGCCTCTTGTTTTCTCCCTCTTGTTTGCTCACACCTTGGTCCAACCCTTAGGCTTGAGCCTGCCTTTCCCCAGGACCCATGTGGGCCGGGAACACCTGGACCCACGCAGGAGGGCGGCCCAGGGCCCGGGGCAGCACTGGGGGCCAGCTGCCCTGGGGGCGCTCTGTGCATCAGGGCCCAGGGCAGCGCTGGGCCCACAGCCTTTCCCACGGGGCAGCTTCCAGACACCCCACCCGCCACTTGGGGTGCCCCCGGTAGGCCTCACAGCCCCTCCTCTGTTCTCCTCCCAAGCTGCACTGTTGACTGTGTGAACAATTGCAGGGGTCCTCAAACTTTTTAAGCAGGGGGCCAGTTCACTGTCCCTCAGACCGTTGCAGGGCTGGACTATAGTTTAAAAAAAAACTATGAACAAATTCCTAAGCACACTGCACATATCTTATTTTGAAGTAAAAAAAAACAAAACGGGAACAAATACAATATTTGTATTTGCATGTGGCCCGCGGGCCGTAGTTTGAAGACCCCTGAATTAGAGAGAGGCTTAACCCAGCAGAGAACTGCACACACCACAGCCCTCGCTCCCGCTCCAGCTCCACCGGCATCTCTGCAAGAAGCCCCTGCAGGGGGAGCACCAACCGCAGCCGCCCACCAAGGGGCAGAGGTCCCCAAACACCGCGGCCCCAGTCAGGCTGCACAGAGCCCTCCGTAGGCGGCCGCCAACCCTCTGCGGGGTGTGGCGAGGTGAGCACGAGCCTGGCCCTGCACCCGGACCTGACGGTCCCCATCCAGAGGCCCTGGCCTCAGTTTCTCCAGCTGTAAAGTGGGGATAGGAAGCACACCCACTTTCCCTCTCTGTCTTCCTCCCTTGTTTCTGGTGGAAATCAAGGGCGCGCACCTGCCTGCTTTTCCGCGCTCCCCAGCGGCCTCAGCGGCTCCCTGAGCAGGTCCAATCCCCCGTGTTCCCGCCCATAATCCGGAGAATAAGGCTGACGGGAAGCTTGTCCTTTCCTTTCATCAAAGTGGCAGGAGGCCTACATGCACGCTGATCTCTCTCCCACCAAAGCAGCGAAAGCAAGTCTCGGGGCAGAATGCAAAGAACCCGCCTTTCTCAGGCAACCGCCGCTGCTGGAAGAAGCCTGTTGAAGAAACAGAAAGCAGCCCCTCCACCCTCGCTTCCGGGAACCGCATGTGAAGGTGGTGAGATGTTGCATCACCCTCACTGACGGGCACTGAGAGGAGCAGCCTTCACAAAACCGTGCCCTTGAAAGCAAGGAAAGCAACCACAGAGCCAACGCCGCCTTTGACAGCACAGTGTGGGCTGGCTTGCTGGGGACCAGGCCTTGTAGTCCTTACGTCTTATCTAATGAGACACCTGTCTTTTTAAAGGGACTCTTCCTCCCCACACACACCCAACAACTTGAAGCCCGAGGTTTGTGCATTAAAAGAAAAACAGTGGCCGTAACCAGTTTGGCTCAGTGGATGGAGCGTCGGCCTGCGGACTGAAAGGTCCCGGGTTTGATTCCGGTCAAGGGCATGTACCTTGGTTGCAGGCACATCCCTAGTGGGGGGTGTGCAAGAGGCAGCTGGTCGATGTTTCTCTCTCATCGATGTTTCTGACTCTCTATCCCCCTCCCTTCCTCTCTGTAAAAAATCAAAAAAATATATTTAAAAAAAAAAAGAAAAGAAAAACAGTGATAAACGGATTGGCTTGTCCCCATTTTGTCCCCAGATGGTATACGTGTAATTGGGAATCTGGGATTTCGGGTGGAGCAGGAGGGGTTGGGAGGACAAACCCGTGCCAACGAGTGTGGGAGCAATGGAAGGAGGCGCTTCTGTTTTTCCCCTGGAACGGATCCATAAATGCAATAAAATTTCAAGAAGCCTGGGGTTTATTTTAGAATACTCCAGGAAAAAAAGAGATGAAGCAAGTCTGGTGAAATCTTGATAATTTCTGAATCTAAATTGTGGGTGTCCTGGTTGGGTCCCCCAATGCTGACCTGGTACAGGAATTGGGAGGTGACCCAGCAGCAGGTGAGGGAGGCAGGAAGTGAGCAGGGGAGGGAAGGAAGCAGGGTCACACGGGCACTGGGGGCTGTTTCCCTGGGGAACAGCAAAGGGCCATCCTCCGAGGGCAAAGGAGCCGGGGTCCTGTCCACCAACTCCTCAGCCCTGGACGTCTGGCCGGCCCAGCGCTTAGGCCACCTCACACCAGGGACAGGGACATGGGCATCCAAAACTATGAGAAAGAAATGCACGTTGTGCAAGCCACCTGCTCTGGCATATCTTGTTATGACGGCCCCAGGTGACGCTCACTTCCTCGCTCCGTCACTAAAACTGAGGGTCTCCCTGTCTTAGATCATTGAGCTTCCAGGACTAGCCTCCACTGGGCAGCTTAAACAATGGAAATTTCTTTCCTCACAGTTCTAGGGACTGGGTGTCCACGATCAAGGTGCTGGCAGGTGCAGTGTCTGCGAGAGCTCTCTTCCTGGCTCACACACTGTGTCCTCACGTGGTGGATGGGGGAGGGGTCTCCTGAGGCCTCTTTTATAAGGGGCACTGGGAATTTCCAGTCTTTCTCCAGTCAAAACAATTTGGTTATAAGCCAGCAGGCAGACATCCCCCGAAGGGTCCCGGACTGTGAGAGGGCACAGGCTGGGCTGAGGGACACCCTCCCCACACCCAGTGCACAAATTTCATGCACCAGGCCTCTAGTCTTTAATAATAGACTGGGGGAAATGTTTACAATAAGAACAACAGCAAAAATGTTCAATATTTTATTATATGAATATCACATACTAATTCCTAAGAAAAAATATATTGCCCTAATGGAAAACTATCCTGAATAGTCAGTCTAGCCCAAGACATCCCTACACAACCTACTGCTAATGCACGGAGAAATATAAGACACCAGAAACTTCAGGGACTGTAGCCCAACCAAGTTACCCTGGTCCTCACTGACCCCCATGACCCCACTGGTTTCCAGGACCCTCACTGACCCCGGTGATCCTCTTGGCTCCCTTACTCATCTTTTTGTCACCAAACTTAAGACCCGGACTCCATTATCCTTCTTTAAAGCCACTTCTATTGGGAATTTGGCATTTGTATAAGGGCTTTTGTCCCCAGACTCCCCACCTAGGCCTTTAAAAGGTGCCACTTAAGATAGAAGTAACTCTTGACCAGGTCATCCCCATCCCCCACAGAGATGTGGGTAGATATAATTAGGGATTTGTAAACACATGATCAAAAGACAGTGTTACCGGGAAAAGGGCTCCGCATCAGGAGTCATCAAGGAAGTGTACATTAAAACTACAGTGAGCTATTACTACACACCCCCCAGAATGGCCAAAAATGGAAGGCGGACGATATAAAATGTCGGTGAGGACACAGAGCAGTCGGAAGCCCCAAGCACTGCTGGCGGAAGTGTAAAAGAGCAACCACTTTGAGAAAAGGCCTGGTGGCTTCATATAAACCTAAACAAAACCTACCGTAGGGCACGTCCATTTCAATCCTAGATATTAACCTAAGAAACATGAAAAGCATATATCACAAGACTCATACAGAGAGTTCGTAGCAGCATTAGTCATAGTAGCCCCACACAACCCAGATATCCGTCAATAGGAGAATGTACTAGAGCAGTGATGGCGAACCTTTTGAGCTCGGCGTGTCAGCATTTTGAAAAACCCTAACTTAACTCTGGTGCCATGTCACATATAGAAATTTTTTGATATTTGCAACCATAGTAAAACAAAGACTTATATTTTTGATATTTATTTTATATATTTAAATGCCATTTAACAAAGGAAAATCAACCAAAAAAATGAGTTCGCATGTCACCTCTGACACGCGTGTCATAGGTTCGCCATCACTGTAGTAAACAACAGTGGCACATTCATCCAATGAAATGCTTCGTAAATGCAAAATGGAGCAAACACCTGGTACACTCAGCAACATGATGAATCTCAAAAACATTACATAAATGAAGTAGCCAGACACAGGAGTCCACAATCCATGATTTCATATTTACAGATTTCTCAGATGAGCAAACCCACATCAATGGAGGGGAAAAGCCAGATCAGTGACTGCTTCTGGTGGGGTGAGAAAAGGATCTGCTGGGAAGGAACATGGGTTAGGGAGGGAGGGGGGCCTTTGGGATGTTGCAAATGTCCTACCAATGAAGTTCAGGTCACACAGGCGGATACACTTGTCAAAACTCGTTGAATGGTGCACTTAAACTTCATTTCATCGTATGAAATTTTCCTCAATAGAAGAGCTATACACAAATATTGAATTCTAACTAATGATGTACATGCTGAAGTACTTGGGAGAAAGGCCTGCAAGTTGCTCTGAAATGCATCAGGAAATAAGATGGGTCGATGGATGTGTAGGATACATGGGTGGATACATACAGATGAATGAGCTAAGTTAATCACATGTTATTGGTAGAATCTAGACTGGACAGGTGTTTACTATAACATTTTTAAACTTTCTGCACTTTGGAAACTTCCATAATGAAGTGCTGAGTGGGAGGGAAACGGGTAGGAAAGTTTAAGGTGCACCTGGTTTGTGGTTTCTTATTAGGAACTGACTTCTCTGTGCTGTGTCTGCCCCAGTGGCTCCAGGAAAAACTGGAGAATGGGATACAGAACGTTCCTTCAGAGTGGAATGGGGGAGGCGCGGAGAGGGAAGGAGAGGCAAATGGCAAGGGTGCTGGGCTGTGTTTCAGCCAGGGTTTGACCCGTGACACAGAACCAGCAGGAGGCAAACATGAAAAGGTTTGTCGCAAGGAATTGACTTATGCAATTTGGAGGCCTGACTGGGTGAGTTTGCAACCCAGGGGGCAGGCCACGTGGGAAGGTGGGACTCGGGCAGAGCTGAAGCTGCTGTCTGTGGCTGAGTTTCTTCTTCCTCAGGGAAGCTGCAGCTCGTCTCTTGGGCCCTTCCCTCCAACTGATTGGATCAGGCCCACCCAGGTCATCCAGGATAATTCTCCCTCCTTCAGTCACAACTGCATCATGCCTGCACAGCCACGCCTACTAAGGGTTTGATTAAATAATCGGGACTGTAGCCCAACCAAGCTGACAGCGGAAACTGCCCAGCTCAGGGAAGCTGTGTGTCAGGGACTGCAGGAGGTGGCAACCACTCAGACACCCCGAGTCGTCCCATCCAATTTAGTTAATAGGAACCAGATGCAAAGCTTCCATCCATCAGTCTACAGTCCTTTTCTAATAGACCTTAGAAATCCCAGTTTCTTTTTTTTCTTTTTTTAATATTTTTTAAATTTATTTCAGAGAGGAAGGGAGAGAGAGAGAGAGAGATAGAAACATCAATGATGAGAGAGAATCATTGATCGACTGCCTCCTGCACACCCCCCAATGGGTATCAAGCCCACAACCAGGGCATGTGCCCTTGACGGGGAATCGAACCATAACCTCATGGTTCATAGGTTGATGCTCAACCACTGAACCACTCTGGCCAGGCAGAAATCTTAGTTTCTTAAGGAGCCTTCCAACAGCTCGGCTTGGGTTGTTTCTCTTCCTTGGTGGTTATACTGTTAAGTTAAAAATGAGTATCAAAAACAGTGGCACATGAGCCATCTTTTGTGTGGGAACTTAGTTCCTAAGATGACCCAGGGGACACTCCAGAGCCAGAAACAGCGCCCACCGAGGCCACTGCCAGGGAGGAAAGCCAGGACGTGAGCTCAGAGCAGCTGAGCAAGGCTGGGAGGTTGTTCCACACTTCAGATGCCAGTCCTTGAAAATCTTAAGTGTCCTTTCCCATTTCGTGAGAGGACAAGATCAGTTCCCGGGAAATGGGCGTCGGAGATTTCTTTGTACATCAAATGTAGAGACTAAGATGCACAAGCCCGCTGTGACCAAATACACTTACAACAGCGGCCAAACAGCTTGTTAATACACAGGAGAGCCCCGCCCGCTGGCTCAGTGGTTGGGCGGCGACCTGTGAACCAGGAGGTCACGGCTCAATTCCTGGTCAGGGCATCTGCCAGGGTTACAGGCTTAATCCCCGGCGTGGGGTGTGCAGGAGGCAACCGATCAGTGATTCTCTCTCATCATTGATATTTCTCTCTCCCTCTCCCTTCCCCTCTGAAATCAATAAAAATATATTTTAAAAAACAACAGGAGAAAATGTTCAAAATCATTAGTGATTTTAAAATGTAATTTAGAACACTGATATACTATTTTTGCCAACTGTCTAGAAAATGAGAATGGCCAACCCCCTGAGGGTGTGGGGCGCAGGCATGTGGAGTGGAACTGGTGCGGATTGGTGGAACGACCTGCCCTGCTCCTGCAGGTGGCTTTCTACACGAAGGTGTGTCCATGTCATTATTTCCCGAAGCAAAACTTCTACACCAAGCATGTCAAACTTGCGGCCCACAATGAATATTTTTGTGGCCCAGCCAATATAACGGTACATAAGAAACATTTTAATAAAAATTTCATAACTTAATTTTTACAATATCCTGTTATACATAATTACTAATAATGAACTACAATGTTCGTTAATGACTGATTACTATAATTGTATAGCATTCATTTCCCTCCACTAATACTAGCAGCGAATATTTTAGCAGCCCATTGCCACATCATTAGTCTTAGACTGACTTGTTTGGTGTGCACAACAGGAAATATTTCATTTTCAGAGAACAAGAAAAATAGGTTTACTTGTGTTATGATTATTAATTTGTGCAGTTACTCAGTGTATGGTAAATTAATGTTCAAGAAAAAATATTAATTTTTATTAAAATATTCTATTTTATGTTAACAATGACTCATTTATTTCAGCCCTTTGTATTCAGCATGTCTATCAAAATAAACCTACGTTTCTATGAAAATTGAAGCTTTTGTTTTTTTTGCGGCCCACATAAACTTAAACCTTGTTTATTTGGCCCGTTAGCCTTTGAGTTTGACATGCTTGATCTACAGCCTCCGAGTGACCTGCCAAGGGGACTAGTTAAGGAAACTGGGATCTACACCCAAAGAAAAGAATGCCCGTGAGAACATGTACAGTATATTGTGAAGTGACAGAGTGCACACATTTCCTACTGTTTATTATGTTAACATAAACATATGCAGATGTACATAACATTCTTTTCATTTTCACAGGAAGAACGCTGAGCGAATGTCTGATAAAATGCTCCAAGCTGTATTTGGGAGTAGGATTACGAATAACTGTTATCTATTTCCAAATATTCCGAGACGTGGTATTACTGCTTGTACAATATCGGGAGTAAATTGCGAGCCTGTCTAGTTCATTAGAGTTTCTTGTGGTTTCATGCCTATGGGATCCCCAAAACCAAACTTCAGCTGAGGCCTGTGAAATTCAAATTGCTTTTTAAATTAACTGGCAGGAACCTGGAATGCATTTGCCTCCAATTTGGTTAATAGGAACCAGATGCAAAGCTCCCATCAAGCGTCCATTGCCTAGTGGTCTGGTATCCATCTGTCCATTTGCTCTCCAAGCTGAAAGTATTTGGTTCCTCTGCATCTTTTGTGGGTTCATACCTTGCATACATTTGTAACTGCCTATGATATGCTCTTTCTAGGTAGTAAAAATGAGCTTGCAAACATTAACGTGGGATGCAAGAAATGTCTCCTTACTCTTCCAAAATCAAATGAACTCTGAGTCGAAGTCCCCAGTGCACTGCTGGTGGAAAATCAATCTCCCTCCTCACAGAAACCTCCCCCGGTGCTCTACAGGCCACACGCTCATCCTGGGGCTAATGCTGAGCAGACCAGTCTTAGGAGTCCTGCTCGTCAGAACACACCCTCACTGCTCACGGAGGCGCATGGCAATTCCCTGAAGGCTGGTGAGGCACCTGGCCACCCCCAGGGCTTCTCCCACAGCACCTGGGCTTCCCCTGCTGGGTCAGAGCTTCCGCCTTGGACCCAAGAGCCCTTCCTCCTTCCTCCTCCCTCCTCTGTGCCTACAGTCTCCTTCCTGGGAAAGCTTGTCTCAAAATGTCCCAAACAGTGTTGCTTCAAACACACACACACATACACACACACACACACACACACACACACCACAGGCACACATACACACACCACAGGCACACATACACACACACCACAGGCACACATACACACCCTCCACACACATGCACACACGCTCACACACATACACACACGCACCAGGAAATCAGAGCATCTTTACAACTCATTTCTGTCCTGAGAATTGCCCTGAGACAAGGCCTTTAGGGGACAGAAGAGGAAAAATGTAGGCCCAAAGCAAAACTTATACCTTAATAAATGAACTAGCCATGTTAGCAGAGTCTTCTTTTCTCATTAGTATTGCAAATTTGCTCCTTATGCAATGCATCTAGCTTTGGTTAATACTAAAACACCCAGTGGTTGGTACTATTGGTATATTAACCTTGGAAAAGTGAGTTAATCCCTGTAGGTCTCAGTTTCTTACCACAAACTGGGGCTAAATTGTAGGTCACCTCATAACAATGACAATGAGAGTCAAAGGAAACAATTCAGGGAAGGTACAGGGTCTGTGCCTGACCCAGTGTGTGCTCAGTAACTTCTATGCTGAGTCATTCCCTCACACTATGGAGAACACCTTTCTCTGGTGGACCTTCTTTATTCAGTCTGTCCCTGCCTGGGGGAAGGCAGTTGTCCCACCCTATTGGAAAACCTCTTTTCCCACCCTGTGGAGTTTCTGAAGCCCAATAAGAGACTGAGAATAACAATCAGCCTGCAGAAAGAAGCAATTGCCCCACTCTGTTGGAAAACCACTACCCCACCCTGTGATCGATAGCCTGAGGTTAATCAAGACTGAATACAATCAGACTGCAGGCAGAGGCGGGTATCTGGAGGCTTTGAGTCTTTGCCTGATCTAATTTGGGGCCCAGGGCTAGAAAAAGTAGAGCTTGGTGGACATCTTGGTCCTTTCCAAAGGTACCCAGTCCCAGCAGAGGGAGCCACAAGCTGTGGATTGCTGATAGCTCCAAACAGGGTACTCAGAAACAGCATCTGACACTGTCCTGCACTAGAGGTTGGGAGTCATAGCACATCTACCTAATATACAAATCCAAACAGGCAGCCAAAATGGGGAGACAAAAAAAAGCCCCAAAAGAAAGAAAAAGAGAATTTTCCAGAAGAAGACCTAAATGAAATGTAGATAAGAAATGTATCATACACAGAGTTCAGAATAATGATGGCAAAGATGCTCAACAGCATGAGAAAAGATATAATAACCATGAAGAATGACATAGCACTAATAAAGCACACATTGGAAGGAATACACAGCAGATTAGGGCAATCCAAGGATCTGATCAAAACAGAAGGACAGTTCAAGGGAGCTGTGGGAAAACATGAAACATTACAATATTCACAACATTAAAAAGGTGCCAAAAGGGAAAGAAAGTGAGCAAGGGATAGAGAAGCTGTTTGGAGGTAATTGTAGAAAACTTACCTTACCTGGTGAAGGAAAAAGTCACACAAATTCAGGAGGCACAGAGAGTCCCAAGCAAAAAGAACCCAAACAGGTTCACACCCAGACATATCATAATTAAAATACCCAAAATTAAAGACCAAGAATCTTAAAGGCAGAAAGAGAAAAGCAATTTGTTACCTTCAAAGGAGCTCCCATAGGCTGCCAGCTGATGTCCCATCAGAAATTTTACAGGTCAGCCCGGCCATGATGGCTCAGTGATTGGGCATCGACCTATGGACCAAGAAGTCATGGTTCGATTTCCAGTCAGGACACATGCCTGGGTTGCAGGTTGGATCCCCAGTGTGGGTGTGACTCTCTCATCATTGATGTTTCTATCCTTTTCTCTCCCTTCCTCTCTGAAATCAATTATATACATACTTTTTTTTTTAAGAAACTCTACAGGACAGAAGGGACTGACATGAAATATTCAAGGTAATGAAAAGCAAAGATCTGAAACCAAGATTACTATATCCAGCAAGGCTATCATTCAAAATAGATAAATAGATGCTTAAATAAAGAGCTTCCCAGACAGAAAGGCTAAAGGAGTTTATTACCACCAAACCAGCACTGCAAGAAATGCTAAAATGCTGTAATGAGAAGGAGTAGAGAGAGATAGAAACATAGGCATAAAAAATTAAAATGGCAATAAATAAGTAACTTACAATAATAACCTTAACGTAAATGGATTAAATGTTCCAATCAAAAGATATAGGGTAGTTCAATGGATTGGAAAATATGACCCAAATATGTGATGTCTAGAAGAGACAAACCTCAGAACAAAAGACTCACACAGGATGAGAGTGAAGGGATAAAAAAATAAATTTCCATGCAAATGGAAATGAAAGAAAATCTGGGTTAGCAATACTCATATCTGATAAAATATACTTCAAAATGAAGGCCATCATAAGAGACAATAAAGGTCACTATATAATACTAAAGGGATTGATCCAACAAGAGTATATAACCCTGATAAACATATATGAACCCAATATAGGAGCACCTAAACATATTTTTTTAAAAACTTCTCTGGGACTTGAAGGAAGAGATCGACAGCAATACAGTCATAGTAGGGATTTTAACCCTACCAGACCTGAGCCCCTGAACCTAACTGTCCCCTATACCTGGGCTCCTGAGCATTAAAAAGAAAAAACCAACATAATATAGAAAAATGTTAGTTACATGCAAACAAGTGGTTAGAATAAGATGGAACTTGGAGACATTGTAGAAAATAGGTCTAGGCAAAGTACCAAAAATTAGGTACAGCGGTATAGCGGCAGATTCGGAAATTACCGAAAAATCAGTACAGCGGTCTGGTAGGGTTAACACCCCACTGACTTCACTGGATAGATCTTCCAGACAAAAAATTAACAAGGAAATAGTGACTCTAAAAGACACACTGGATCATATGGATTTAATTGACATTTATAGAACATTTCACCCCAAAGCTGCTGAATATACATTGTTCTTAAGTGCACAGGGGTCATTCTCAAAGATAGACCACATGTTAGGACACAAAAGAAGTCTTCACAAGTTCAAGAAGATTGAAATCATATCAGGCATCTTCTCAGATCACAATGAAATGAAATTAGAAATCAACTACAGTAAAAACACTCATAAACATTCAAACACATGGAGGATAAATAGCATGTTATTAAACAATGAATGGGTTACCAATGAGAGCAAGAAAGAAATCAAAAACTTCCTGGAAACAAATGGAAATGAACACACAACAACCCCAAATCTCTGGGGCACAGCAAAAGCAGTCCTGAGAGGGAAGTTCATAGCTCTACAGGCCTACCTCAAAAAACAAGAAAAATTAATAATAAAGTATTTAACCCTACTACTTAAAGAATTAGTAAGAAAACAAGAAGTAAAGCCCAGAGTAAGCAGAAGAAAGGAAATAATAAAGATTAGAGCAAAAATAAGTGACATAGAGACTAAAAAGAAAAAAAAAAGTACAAAAGATCAATGAAACCAAGAGCTGGTTCTTTGAAAATATAAACAAGATTGATGAATCTAAAGCCAGACTCATCAAGAAACAAAGAGAGATGACCCAAATAAATAAAATCATAAAGAGAAGCAGTGAAGTAACAACTGACATCACAGAAATACAAAGGATTATAAGAAAATACTATAAACAACTATATGCCAACAAGCTGGACAATGTGGGTGAAATGGACACATTCCTAGAAAAATATAATCTTCCAAAACTGAATCAGGAAGAATCAGAAAACCTGAGTGGCCAATAATAATTGATGAAATTAAAGCAATAATCAAAAAACTCCCAGCAAGAGATTAAAAATGGCGGTGGAGTAAATGGATGCTACACAGACATGCTCCCAGGACCAAACTAGAATTACAACTAAAATACAGAAAAACTTCCTGAATAATCATAAAAAGACTTGCTAGAGAGAACTCTGATAACTGAGGACCGAAAGTGGAGACCACATAAAGACTGGTAGGAGGGGCAGAGGCATAGAAAGGCTGGTGGACGCCCACAGACAGCAACCAAATTTCCAGAGAGATGTCTCAACTGTGTGTGGGGAGTTGCCACTAAGAACTCTGGGGTCTAAACCCCAAACTCGGCTCCCCAGCAGAGAGCACCAGAACTGAGAAGGGTAGCCACATAACATCTGGCAGTGATAAGCAGCAGAGTTGCTGTCTACCAGGGAGAGATGGCTGGAAATTCAGGCACCTTCTTAACGGGCCAACGCACAAAATTCTCTGTGGAGCCACCCACCTTGTGCTCCAGCAGAAGAAGGGCAAAGTGGATTGAAACTGTGTGAGCAGAAACCAGGATCAGGGTGTCTGAGGTTAGAGCTCAGGAGGCAGACACCCTGGTTTCCTGTCCTGAGTCATTCCTTCATGCTGTGGAGGTCATCTTTCTCACAAAGACATTTGTTATACAGGTGACCTTGCCTGGAGGGAAGACAGTTGACCCACCCTCTTGGAAAACACCTTATCCTGCAGTGCAGAGTTTCTCAGGCCCATTAAGAAACTAAGAATAACAATTAGCCTCCAGGCAGAAGCAATTGCCAGACCCTGTTAAAACAAACTTTTGCCACAGCTGTGAACAATTGCCTGAGGGTAATTCAAGACAAAATCCTATTATTCTGTAGACAGAGGCAGTCTCTGGAGGCTTTGAGTCTTTGCCTGATCTAATTAGGCAGAAACAGCATTTGATACTGTCCTGCACTAGAGATTGAGAGGTGTAGCAGATCTATCTAATACATAGTCACAAACCATAGTCACAAACCCAAAAGGAAGAGACAAAGAAACAACCCTCAAATGAAAGAACTAGAGAATTCTCCAGAAGAAGAGATAAATGAAATTGAGATAAGAAATTTATCTGATATAGAGTTCAGACTAATGATGGTAAAGATGTTCAACAGCATTCGAAAAGATATAGTAACTATGAAAGTAGAAATAAAGAATGAAATAGCACAAATAAAGAACACAATCTATAATAGCTAAGATTTGGAAACAGCCTAAGTGCCCATCAGTAGATGAGTGGATTAAAAAACTGTGCTTACCTCTATACAATGGAATACTACACTGCTGTAAAAGAAAGAACTCTTATCATTCGCAACAGCATGGATGGACCTGGAGAGCATTATGCTAAGAAAAATAAGTCAGTTGGAGAAAGATAAGTATCACATGAGCTCACTCATTTGTGGAATATAATGAACAACATAAACTGATGAACAAAAATAGATCCAGAGACATAGAAGCATCGAACAGACCGTTAATCCTCAGAGGGAAGGCAGGGTAGGGTGGGAGGAGGAGGGATAAGAGATCAACCAAAGGACTTGTAGGCATGCATATAAACATAACCAATGGACACAGACAGTAGGGGGGTGAGGGCACGTGACGGGAGGTGGGAGCAGCCAGGAAGAAGTCAATGCAGGGAAAAGGAGACATATAATACTTTCACAAATAAAGAAAATTTTTAAATGCCCTAGCTGGTTTGGCTCAGTGGATAGAGCATCGACCCTAGGACTGAAGGGTCCCTGGTTCGATTCCCGTCAAGGGCATGTACCTTGAATGCCTGTTCCCTGGCCCTGGTCAGGGTGCGTGCAGGAAGAAACCAATCAATGTGTCTTCCTCACATCGATGTTTGCCTCTGTCTCTCCTTCTCCCTTCCACTCTTTCGAAAAAATCAATGGAAAAATATCCTCAGGTGAGGATTAAACAAACAAACAAATAAATAAATAAGTCCTATTGTAGGATCATGACTTAGGACCAAAATGTACAATAGGAAATTTTAGTTGAAGGAATCAAAAATAAAATCAGAGAATTGTATCTAAATCAAAACACCTGAAATGTACCAAGGATTTAGCTAAAGGAACCAATTCAACCAGTAATTCCAAAAATTAAGAATGAGAATAAAGATGGGAGGTAAACATCCCACTCTGCTAATGAGATGCTTGTGTCTCTGGGCCAGTGACCATCTGGAGGCGCTGCATGTGATAAAAGAGCTTTGGCTTCTGTCAACAGCAAGGACATTTAAATAAAAGCCAGAATCTATAACATACTATACACAATTATGTTATGGTCTAGGACCCAATTAAAAATAGTTATATCCAGAACCAGCAAAATCTTAACTTTAATGA
>NW_005871522.1:492952-515165 GCF_000147115.1 Myotis lucifugus
AGACTGGTGCAGCCACTGTGGAAGACAGTATGGAGGTCCTAAAAAAATTGGAAATGGAACTCCCATTTGACCCTGTGATCCCACTTCTAGGAATATATCCCAAGAAACCAGAAACACCAATTAGAAAGGATATATGCACCCCTATGTTCATAGCAGCATAATTCACCATAGCTAAGATCTGGAAACAGCCTAAGTGCCCATCAGTAGATGAATGGATTAGAAAACTGTGGTACATCTACACGATGGAATACTATGCTGCTGTAAAAAAGAAGGAACTCTTACCATTTGCAACAGCATGGATGGAACTGGAGAGCATTATGCTAAGTGAAACAAGCCAGTCAAGAAGGAAAAATACCACATGATCTCACTCATTCATGGATAATAAAGACCATTACAAACTTTTGAACAATAATAGATACAGAGGCAGAGCTGCCTCAAACTGATTGTCAAACTGCAGTGGGAAGGCCAGGGAGGGTTGGGGGACAGGAGGGAGGGGAGTAAGAGATCAACCGAAGGACTTGTATGCATCTATATAAGCATAACTAATGGACATAAGACACTGGGGGGTAAGGGAGGGCAGGGGTTTGTCAAGGGTGGGGGGGGGAGAGGGGGCACTTATGTAATACCCTTTGTAATACTTTTAGCAAAAAAAAAAAAATTTAAGGTGAAAAAAAAAAAGAAAAAAAGAAAGCCCACTGCATGGGAGAACATAATTGCCAATGATATATCCAATTAGGGGTTAATCTCCAAACTTTACAGGGAACTCATACAACTTAACAAAAGGAAGACAAACAATCCAATCAAAAAATGGGCAAAGACCTAAATAGACACTTTCAAAAGCAGAAGGCCAAGAGACATGAAAAAATGCTCAAAGTCACTAATCATCCGAGAGATGCAAATAAAAATGACAATGAGTCTAGCCCAGTGGTCGGCAAACTGCGGCTCGCGAGCCACATGCGGCTCTTTGGCCCCTTGAGTGTGGCCACGAAGTTTCAATCGTACTGTACGTGCTCGCCCACATGTGGCATATTGTGGAAGAGCCACACTCAAGGGGCCGAAGTTTGCCGACCACTGGCCTAGCCGGTTTGGCTCAGTGGATACAGCCTCGGCCTGTGGATTGAAGGGTCCCAGGTTCAATTCTGGCCAAGGGCACATACCCAGGTTGCAGGCTTAATCCCCAGTGTGGGGCATGCAGGAGGCAGCCAATCAATGATTCTCTCTCATCATTGATGTTTCTATCTCTATCTCCTTCTCCTTTCCTCTCTGAAATCAATACAAATATATATTTTTTAAATGACAATGATGTACCATCTCACACCTGTCAGAATGGCTGTCATCAACAAATCGACAAAGGACAACTGCTCGTGAGGATGTGGAGAAAAAGGAACCCTCGTGCACTGCTGGTGGGAATGCAGACTGGTGCAGCCACTGTGGAAAACAGTATGGAGTTTCCTCAAAAAATTAAAAATGGAACTCCCGTTTGACACAGTGATCCCACTTCTAGGAATATATCCCAAGAAACCAGAAACACCAATCAGAAAGGACATATGCACCCCTGTTAATAGCAGCGCAATTTACAATAGCTAAGATTTGGAATCAGCCTAAGTGCCCATCAGCAGGCAAGTGGATTAGAAAACTGTGGTACATCTACACAATAGAATACTATGCAGCTGTAAAAAAGAACAACATAAACTAAGAACAACATAGTTTATGTTGTTCTTTTTTACAGCTGCATAGTATTCCATTGTGCAGATCCAGAGACAGACCGTCAAACCTTAGAGCAGTGGTTCTCAAAATGGATTGAAAATTAAACCCCAAACTTCTATATCTACCATCATTTACCCCATAGAAATCAAAATACAAGGGCCTTATGATTTCAACTCGATGACATTCTGGAAAAGACAAAACCTAGAGACAGTAAAAAGATCAGCGGTTGCCAGGGTTGGAGTGAATAGGAGGATCTTTAGAGAGGTCTAGTGATGGATACATAATATTACCCATTTGTCAAAATCCGTAAGTAAGATGTCCAACAGCAAGTGTGAGCCTGAGGGAAACCGGGCTCCGGCAGCGATGGCGTGTCAGTGCAGGGCCAGGGACTGTCAGCTGCGGGCGGGTGGGGGGGGGGGCGGATAGTGGGGAGACTGGGCATGTGGGGGAGGGGGAGGGAGTATCTGGGAAATCCCTACACCTTCTTACTTTTGTTGTGAACCTAAAACTGCTCTTTAGAAAAATGAAGTCTTTTGAAAACTGTGAGGACATAGCATTCATAGAAACATTGTTTATGGTGATAAAAATGTGACCTCAAATAAATGTCTATTAGCAGAGGGATGGTCAAATGCATGCTGGTCACCCACCCACAGCCATCAGGAAACATGTGGCATGTCCATGCACAGGCGTGTAATGGAACGGATCGCGGCTTCCTGTCACATCTGTGCAGGAGGCAGGGAGGCGTCTTGGGAGGGATAAGGGGAGGAGACAAGCAAAAAAGAAAAAGAAAAATTCTGAAAAGCAGCATTATGGTGTGACTCATTAATGTATTGATTTAAATACACGTGTGTGGGTGTGTGTGTGTGTGTGTGTGTGTGTGTGTGTGTTTACATGTGCAAATGGAAAACTTTATCTATTGGCTCTTTCCTCGTCGCTCATAGCAGGCGTTCTCTGATTCCTCAGAAAATGTCCTCTTCCTCCGAGGTGGACAGAAATTGGCCAAATATCATTTCACCCGTGGACTCGCAGCGACAGTTCTGGGTAAGAAAACTGCCACTTAGCCCTGACTGGTTTGGCTCAGTGGATAGAGCGTCGGCCTGCGGAATGAAGGGTCCCGGGTTCGATTCCCAGTCAAGGGCATGTACCTTGGTTTCAGGCACATCCCCAGTAGGAGGTGAGCAGGAGGCAGCTGATCGATGTTTCTCTCTCATCGATGTTTCTAACTCTCTGTCCCTCTCCCTTCCTCTCTGTAAAAAATCAATAAAATATATTTTTTAAAAAAGAAGAAGAAAAGAAAACTGCCACTTGAATCTCATCAAATGCAGTTTTTGTTTTTCTTTCCAGCTGGGGCTTTTCCTTGGAAAAACAGCTCCATAAATGTTTAAAATCGGCACAGCTTGTCATCTGAATAAAATATGGTTGCATCAAAAATTGGTTCCAGGAAATTCAAAACCAATGCACTTTGTAAACTAAAATAGAATGGGAAAAGTTGCCCTGTCCGCACGGAGATGTCCAAGCAACGCAAAACAAAGGTCGCTCTTATCAAAAGAAGGTTAAAGACAGCACTGGGCAGCCTCCCCAGGAGGGCAGCTTGCCTCGCTGAGGGAATGAGCAAACTCACTGGGCCGTGTGTCCCCAGGCAGCCAGCTGTTGCTAATTGGTCTCCTTTATTTTACTGCACTTGTTGGCAAATCGCTTGTTCAGGATCGTCCAGGCCTGAGGACATCCTTGTCTAATTAAGATCTCCACTGAATTTTCTGACTTTGACCTCATTTGAGTTACTTTAGTTTTAAAGCTTGATTCAGAATCTTCAATCAGATCTTAAAGAGTTGAAAAATGTTTACTGTTTCTCTGAGTAACTATCCAAACTTAGGGATGTTTAAAATAGCAGCCGATGATAAGATTAAAAATAGTTGAAGAGAATGATTGCTTATCTCTGGCTCTCGCTTTCCACTCGCCTTTGGGCCCACCCTCACCCCACCCGGATCCCAGGATTGGGGAGTTAGTTGTTGAAGAGCTGCCCCACCATCAGCCCAGACTGGAGCTCCCCTCGCTGTGGAGAGGACAGATGGCAGGGAGTGAGGCAGGCGCTGTCCTTTGGAAGCCGTACGCATGCTCCCCTTTCCTGGGCCCTCTGGTGTTTCCTTGTATGAGGACAGACAGCCAGCTGTAGGCGCCACACTTGGCAAAA
Organism: Myotis lucifugus; assembly: GCF_000147115.1. NCBI lineage: Eukaryota > Metazoa > Chordata > Mammalia > Chiroptera > Vespertilionidae > Myotis > Myotis lucifugus. The sequence continues at coordinate 496,851 of NW_005871522.1, forward strand.
TTCTCCAGGGCCTGAGGAGTGGCTGCCATCAACACATAGTAGAAGGCAGGGGTCCTGGCTGCTGGACAAGTCCAGGGTAAGCCCACAGGGTAGGCTGCCCCCTGCTGGTTAGTCTAACGGATCCTTCCCAGGTCTTTGGCATCTTGGCATGTGGAGAGCAATTATGACATGACTGGAAGCCTGGTGCACAAAATTCGTGCATGTTGAGGTCCCCTCAGCCCAGCCAGTACCCTCTCCAATCTGGATCCTCTTGTCATCTGAACATACCTCTTACAATCCGGGACCACTGGCTCCTAATTGCTCACCTGCCTGCCTACCTAGTCGCCCCTAACTGCCCCTCCTGCCAGCCTGGTCACCCCTAACTGCCCCCTGCCCCCCACCAGCCTGGTCGTCTCTTACTGCCTCCCCCAGCCAGCCTGATCACCCCTCATGGCCCCCCTGCCGGCCTGGTCACCCCACACACCCTGCTGTTTAGTCATTTGGTCATCCCTCACTAACCCCCCTGCAGGCCTGGTCACCCCATGCAGCCTGCTTATTCAGTCGCTTGGTCATCCCTCACTAACCCCCCTGCCAGCCTGGTCGCCCCATGCAGCCTGCTTGTTCAGTTGTTTGGTCATCCCTCACTAACCCCCCTGCTGGCCTGGTGATAGGCAGCCATCTTGTGAGGGTGTGAGGGTCAATTTGCACATTACCTCTTTATTTTATAGGATGGTATGTGTTCCTGCATCAGAAGTACCTGTGTCCTTGAGAGAGGGGAGGCGTCTTTCCTGTTTTGCTCACTGGAATGTCACACACACCTGGACACTTCTGCTCACCGTGGTTGCTCAGCTAATGCTTGTCCAATGGATGGTCAGTTGAGGCACACAGATGAGCCTCGGCCAGGGTGACCAGCAGAGGGACTCTGACTGCCCCAGGGCCAGGCACTGATATCCAGGATGCCCTGTAACTGCCTTATAGCATCATGAGTGGGATACTGCTACCTGTGCTTCCAAGGAGATGCCAGGCCAGTCCTTCCCCTGAAAGTCCACTCAGTCCATCTTCAGTGACCATGAGCTACCATCTCTCCGTGTATTCAAGACACACAGTGACTTACGCCCTGGGAGGGGAGACAGCCCAGGTGCCTCAGGCAGTGGCGGCATGCATAAACAATATGAACTGTTGTTTCTCTTCTAGGTTTCAGATGAATATTCATTAAATAAGCATCACTATAGGCTTCAGATAATAGGTCAGATACTCTCAAATCTTCACCTTGGTTCAAACTATTGGATGCTTTGGCTATAATAAGAAAATACCCTTTTGACTGACATTTGGGTAACTGGTGTCTCCCCAAATGACCTTTTGTTATCTTGAGCCACACAACACAGAGGTGAAAATGAATTACATAAAGAGCGAAGCCATGGACAGCAGTGTGGTGATTGTGGCAAGGGGCAGGCGGTAGAGGTACAAGAGAGCATAGAGGGAATAAATGGAGATGGAAAAAATAAAATAAAATAAAAACGTGAAGTGTAGGATCTCTCTGGTTTGAGCCTCGCCAGCGAATTCTCAGAGGCTCCAGGCCCTGCTGCCTGCCTGTCTCCCCGGGCCTGGCTCAGTGGAACTGCCCTGCCCATCACCATCAGCATCGTCTGGGAACTTGATAGAGGTAAGAGTCCTAGGCCCACCTTACACCTACTGAACCAGAAATGGTGGAGGTTGGGCCCAGGAATCTGAGTTTGAACAAGCTCCTAAGGTGATCCTGATGCACACTAAGGTCTCAGAGCAACCAAGCCTTTAGAATGAGGTTTTTCATTACTGAGTGTTTCGGGGGAATTCTTGTGCAAATATCAGAAGAGAGTTGCTAGAATTCTTGCCAAAACAAGTCAATAAATAACTTACCTTTCTAAGGTACTGTGTGCAATGTTCAGAACTCTAAGAAGAAAATATATTTATGAATATATCATGAGAAGTGCATTTACCATATGGAAATAATATTCCCCTTAGAAAGGGGTTTACATGAACTTGGTGATTGGTCTGATAGGAAACAGACAAGAGGGGTCAAGAATCTTCCGGTTGTCTCAGGTTACCTACCCCCCTTTTCATCTCGTGCCCACCTGGAACAAACCAAGCTCATTTCTCCCTCAGAAATGTACCCTAGTTTCCTAACTTATTTGGCCCCTTCCATCCTGAAACCCTATGCAAGCTGTTTTCCATGTTGAAGCTAGAATGGTTTTTCTGAAAATATGAGCTTGCTTAAAGCCCTTAAAGTATTATTATTTCTCCCAGGATAAGAACAAAAATGTGTAACAATTGTAGAGAACCACAAGATACCCCAGGGGCTAAAGCAATCTAGAGAAAGAACAAAGCTGGATGCATCACAATTCCTGATTTCAAAGTAGATTACAAAGCTACAGTAATCAAAACAGTATGGTATTGTCATAAAACAGACACATAGGTCAATGAAACAGAATAGAGAACCTAGAAATAAACCCATGTATATATGGTCAGTTAATACATGACAAAGTAAACAAGAATATACAATGGGGAAAAGACAGTATCTTCAATAAATGACATTGAAAAAGTGGACAGCCACATGCAAAAGAATGAATCGAACCTCCATATTACACCATACACAAAAAATCCACCCAAAATGTACTAAAGACTTGAGCATAAGATCTAAACTATGAATCTCCTAGAATAAAACATAGGGAGCAAGCTCCTTGACAATAATTTTTGGGTTTGACACCAAAAGGCAAAGGCAAGAAAAACAAATATGAACAAGCTGGACTACATCAAATTTTAAAGCTTCTGCACGACAAAGAAAACCATCAACAAAATGGAAAATAAACCTACTGGATGGGAGAAAACATTTGCAAATTGTATATCTGATAAGGGGTTAATATCCAAAATACACAAACAACTCAATAGAAAAAAACGCACAACACGTCTTTCCAAAGGAGACATACAACTGACTAATAGGTACATGAACAGGTGCTCAACATCACTGATCATCACAGAAATGCAAATCAAAACCACAGTGAGGTATCACCTCACACCTGCTATGATAACTATCATCAGAAAGACAAGAGCAAGTATTGGCAAATATGTGGGAAAAAGGGAACTTGTACACTGTTGGGAAGATGGTAAATTGGTACAGCCACTATGAAATACAGTCTGGAGTTTCCTCAAAAAATTAAAATAGAGCTGCCATTTGATCCAGAAACCCCATTTCTGGGTATACATCCAAAGGAAATGAAATCAGCATCTTGAAGAGATACCTGAACTCCTGTGTGAGTTGCAGCATTATTCATAATAGCCAAGGTATGGAGACCACCCCAGTGTCTGTAAACGGAGGGACGGATAAAGAAGGTGTCATACATACATGTACAACGGGGAAAGTGTGATGAGGAGCAGCATATTTGCATAGTCTGAGAGGTCTGCCTCACTAGATTCTTACTGATGACAGAGGGGGAAATGGACAGTGGAGAACCTGGATGTCACCTTCACCAAGTGATCAAAACCCCACCACCAGGACTGGGCAAACTAATATCATGTGCCTCCTAAAAACATCCCTTCTGTTGTAGTTCTGCTGAAATGCATGAATTTTCAGCATTACAAACCTGATTTGAAGGATATTCAACAAAATAACTGAACACTGCCCTTCAAATGTGTCAAAATCACGAAAGATTAAGGAGCGAGAGCTGAGTAACTATCCTGAACTAGAGGAAGCTACGTAGACTGGGGGACTAAATGCAAGGTGGGATCTTCGGTGGGATCCTGGATCAGAAAAAGAACATTACTTGGCAGGTGTGGCTCAGTTGGTTGAGTGTGGTTCTGTACACCAAAAGGTCACCGGTTCAATTCCCGGTCAGGGTACAAGCCCAGGGTGCGTACAGGGGACAACTCAACTCATCCATGTTTCTCTCTTGTATCCATGATTCATATTCTCTCTCTCTCTCTCTCTCTCTCTCTCTCTCTCTCTCTCTCTCTCTTTCTCTCTCTCTCTCTCTCTCTCTCTCTCTCTCTCTCTCTCAAAGAAAAATCAATAAAAACATGTAAAAATAATAATAAAGAAAAGAAAACGAATAGTAGTGGGAGAATTGGCAACATTTGAATAAGATCCGTAGATTAGATAATAGAATTGTCTATCTATAATTATAAAAGAAACATTCTTGGTTTTAAGATATACATAACAAATGCCTAGATTTAAGAGGGCATCATATCTACAACCTATTCTCAAAAACTTTAAGAAAAAGTCTCTCTCTCTCTCTCTCTCTCTCTCACACACACACACACACACACACACACACAGGAGAGGGGACGAGAGAAGCAAATACAATAACATTGCTGTGCTCTTTTTTTGCAAGTTTTTGTAAATCTAAAAATATTTCAAAACAGAAAATGTTTAAAAAGAATAAAACAACAAAACAGTTTGGGTGGAGAAGGTGCTCAGGGGGTGAGGAGGAGGCCCCACGCCAGCCCCTCTGAACTTCACCTCAGTCACCCCCACCCTCTGTGGGAGGACAGTGGTGTGCTCTGGAGGAAGTTACAAAGGTCCAGCTGAGGGGTTAGCGGTACCCCGTGCTCTTCCATTGCTGTAGTTTTCAACCTGGGACGGTTTAGCTCCTGGATGGAGCTATAACAAAACAATGAATTTAAACAAAATTCTGTTTCGGTTATTCAATGGCAGGCTACTGGTGGTCTTTCTCCTTCCTGGAATATTATGTGAAATCCCAACCCATTCCTCGCTGGACTGAAAAGTGACTCAATAGCAGAGGTCTCTGGAGCCTGATGCGCTGGGCTGGGGGCCTGGATTCGAGAAGCTTCGGTTTCTAGAGCATTGATTTCCCTTCGAAGCAGCTGCTTAATCCCACCACATGCACTCTGAGCTCGAAAAGAGGTGAGCACCTGGGCACAGAAGTGATGGCGTATTTCCTAGCTCCGGTCCGGTCCCGTGGAGCAGACCACGGAGCCTCTAGTCATGTGACCGTGGCCAGGACCGTGCAGAAGCCACTCCCTCCGCGGCAGAGAGCTGGAAGAATGTTCACGGTGGATATGAAGATCAGCGTCTTCCTCTCGCTGTGCACTTCCCAGACGAGCAGAAGTTACAAGCTGGTTAACCAGTTTGTAGAAGGGTTTGGAGAATCATGTCGTTCTCAAACAAGAGAAGGTCCCATCATACAGTCCAGACTTCTCAGATCCCAGGTAAAGAATCCGAAAGCCCGGTGAAGCAAAGGGCTTATCCAAAGTTCATCGCTGGTCGGGGCAGACTAAGCTGAGAGAGCCTCTCGGGTGCCCCAGGGCACACAGGGGGCCACCTGACCGGGAGGGGGGCCGTCACAGACAAGCTCCCGGAGAAAGAACACAGAGAAGGCCAGTTCTGGGGATGCGTGGGAATCAGCCAATGAGGCGGGAGAAAGCGTGTTCCCGGGAGACAAATCCCCAGAGCTCGTTGCTGAGAGAAGGCGGACAGCGGCTCTGCCCCTCCGATGGGGCCAGTGGGCAGCCAGGCGGCCAGGGAGCTGCGGAGCATGAGGAGCCTGGGGAGAGCTTGGGTTTGGTTCTGAGGACACGGAGCCCCTGAGGACACTGCAGCCAGGACTCGCCTCTCGCCCTTCGGGCTCCACTCTAGGCAACGTCCACATGGGCTCCGCCTCCCCGACGCGGGGCTCAGATGACGGGGACCCCGTTCCGGGTGGACAGGGCAGCAGGAGCGGCAGGCTGCGGCAATCTCTGGCCGGCTGGGGTGCGATGGCTTATTTTAGTGTCAACCTGACCGACCGCAGGCGCCCAGATATTTGGCTAAACATTATTTCTCGTGTGTCTGCGAGGGGCTGCCCGATGACATTAACATCGATCTGAAGACTGAGTAGGGCATACCCCCCACCCCAACGTGCGTGGGCGCCTTCCAACCCACTGAGGCCTGAAGGAGCAGAGGCGGGGGCGGGGTCCGCGCCCTCCCCGTCTGCCTGACTGGGGAGCTGGGACGTGGTCGCCTGCCCTCCGACTAAGACTGACACCTTCAGCCTCCTCATTCCCAGGCCTTCGGACTTGGACTGAATCTTGTACCTCCAGCTGGCAGATTGTGGAACTTCTCAGCTTCCATGCTCATGTGGGCCAGTTCCTCATGATACACACACAGACACATACACACACAGACACACACACACACACATGCTCATGCACACACACATGCAGGCACACACAAGGGCACACGGACACACGTGCACACACGTGCACCTGCACACACAGACATTCCCAGTTGCTCACTTGCTCTTTTCTCCCCCCTCTACAAGCTTCTTCAGCCTTTACAAAGGGGAGGGCACCCAAAGGGGTATACGCGCAGCCCACCTCTCTCTGGCCCTCCTTCCTGGCTGCTCGTGCTCTCGAACCCCACGGTTCTCTGAGGCTGAGTGCCCAGCCCTGCGGCTCCTGTGAACAGCTGGGGTGGGGTGGGTCCCCCTCCTCTGGCTGGGCATCACCAATGCCCAGGTGCCCAACCTCACCGCACACCGTGCCCTTCCCTGACTCACTGGGCCTCCACGCCATTGCCTCCGGGCACCTGCTCCTCCCTACAGGGAGCCCCCAGGAGCAGTACTAGGGTCACCCCTCACTCTCCTGACCTCAGAGGGACCTGGCAGCTCCTCTCCTGCAAGAAAAAGCTCCTCACTGAGACGCTCCGAAGGGATGCCGGGCTCAGCGAGACTTTTGGTTAACGCTCAGTTTGTTTGAAGGTCATGTAATGTAAATGTACGCTGTACACACGGGACACATATCGGCTTAGAAAAATAATTGGAAGAACACACACTAAAATGCTATGCTGGGCGGTAGCAGGTTTACCTAGATTAATGTCCTATATTATCCAACGTGGTACAAGAAATATGCAGCAGTTTTAGAACCAGAAAACATACATATAATTTTAATGTAAAATAAAATCAGGTTGTATTTTAAAAGTTTGAGAGTAACGTTGATCGCGACATCATCTTCATTCCATAGAGGCTCGCCGAGAGGGAGATGACCATGAGAATGCTCCATGCCCAGGGGCGGCTGGTGGCTGGGGCCCACACCCGGGCTTTTCCAGAACCTTCCTGCAAGCTGGGCTGGGGATCAGGACATGGTGAAAAGAAAACGCTGATGGATTCTTATTCCAATAAAGGTGTTGATGTATAAAATATGTATCACAAGACTTTGCATTATCATTTTGATCAGTAGTTAACTTCTTAATAAATAGGTTTTTCTTTTCTGTGAAATACTTCTTGAAAATCACTGGAAAAATATTTTGAGCCACATGAAAACCCTGACGATAAACAGGCACATGGTGGAAAATGTGGTTTTACATTCTCCTAATAACCCCGCAGGGTGGGTCAGGGCGTGGAAAGTGTGTGAAACCCACAGAGGCCACTGTCCCGCCCCGGGCTCCGAAACCCTCTCAGAACCTGAGCCTGCGCATGGGGCCGCCTCCCCAAGGACCACGAACAACTCCAGACTCGCGAGGCCTGGGAACTAACTCCAGCCACCTTCCCTCTGTCCTTCCTTCCTTCCGTGTCCTTTCTCTAGACCTCTGTCCTCCCAATTATTTTACCTCTTACTAATACCTACAGAGACAAAATGAAGAGGAATATTGTGAATTTGGAACACAAGGAGAAACACTTGAACTACCCGAATAATTGTGTTACTGGCATGTTGCCTGGACTTCAGTGGCTCGGGGGACTGCCCCAGTGCTTCCGTGAGGATAACGGGGGGCTTTGTCGAGGGACCTCTCAGAGGCTTAGAACTACCACTTCCAATTTATAGTTTTCCCCGAGGTGTGTCACCAAAATTACAGGACAGTGCATTTCTCAGTACTCAGGATGTGATCTAGTGACCCCTGGGGTCGCCAGGATCCTTTCAAGAAGTTCATGAAGTCAAAAATATCTTCATGATAACACCAAGGGGCTAATTGCCTTTTTCACTTTCATTCTATTATGAGTCTGTGATGGAATGTTCCAGAGGCTACATGATGAGTTACGTCACTCCAGATTAAGTGCAGAATGATATGAGAATCCAGCTGTTTTCTATTAAGGTAGGCATTAAAGGTTTCTTTGTTTTAATTTCTAAAATGATAATATCAATAGTTATAATCTACTTAAATAAGATCTGTAGGATCCTCAATAATGGTTAAGAATGTAAAAGAGGCCTGAGACCAAAAACTTTGAGTACAGCTGTTCTAGTACAACTAGCAACAGACAAATTTTTTTGATGGACTCATTTTACTTTGGCCTGTGTGATATAATCTACTTGGAGGCTGGGTATGGTGACCAAGAAAAAAAGAGAATAGACTCAAATTACTACAATCAGTAATGAAGAAGGTGATGTTATTACTGACCTTACAGAAATAGAAAGTATTATAAGAGAATACTATGAACAATTGTGTGCCAACAAATTAGTTAATTTATATGAAATGGACAAATTTCTAGAAATGCACAAACTGCTAAAATTGACTCAACAAGAAATAAAAATCTGAGTGTACCTATAAAAAGTAAAGAAATTGACTAGCCATCCAAAAACTCTCAATAAAGAAAAGCCCAGAATTAGATCATTTCACTGATGAATTCTGCCAAATTTAATGTTTTTATTGATTTTACTAGAGGCCCGGTGCACAAAAATTTGTGCACTTGGGGGGTCCCTCAGCACGGCCTATGCCCTCTTGCAGTGTGGGACCCCTCAGAGGATGTCCATCGCAGTGGGGACCCTCACCCCATGGAGGTTTGGCCAGCCTGGGTGATGGGCTGATGGCTGTTTTCAGGCTGACCACACCCCCTTTAGGGTGGGGGGTCCCCACTGGGGTGCCTGGCCAGTTTGGGTGAGGGGCTGAGGGCCGTTTTCAGGCTGGCCAAGCACCCTGGCGACGTAATCTCCCAGCCTCTCCTTTTTCTCTTTTTTTTTAATTCTGGGATTTATTTACCTTCTATAATTAAAACTTTGTTGCTTTCAGTGGAGCTCAGAGCCGGGCCACGGCAGGTGGGGAACCTTGGCTTCCTCCATCACTGGAGCAAGCAAGCCTCCTGCTCGCTCCAGCTCCGTGGCTGCCGGCCGCCATCTTGGTTGGGTTAATTTGCATATAGTCCCTCTGATTGGCTGGTGGGCATGGCTTAAGGCATAGCAAAAGTATGGTCAATTTGCATGTTTTTCTTTTATTAGTATAGGATAGAGAGAGAAAGGGAAAAGAGAGATAGAAACATGGATGAGAGAGAATCATCAATGGGCTGCCTCCTGCACACCCACTACGGGGGATCGAGCCCGCAACCCTGTCATGTGCCCTGACTGGGAATCTAAGTGGTGACCTCCTGGTGCATGGGACAACACTCAACCACTGAGCCACACCGGACTGGCAAATCAAATTCTACCAAATTTTTAAAGAAGAATTAATAACAATCCTTCTCAAACTCTTTCAAAACAGTTGAAGAAGAAGGAACACTGTTTAACTCATTCTGAGGTCAGCATTATCATGATAATAAAAACAGACAAAGACATCACAAGAAAATAAACTACAGAATAATATGCCTTCTGAATATAGTTGTAAAAACACTCAACAAACCCTAACCAGTTTAGCTCAGTGGATAGAGCATCGGCCTGGGGACTGAAGGGTCCCAGGTTCAATTCCGGTCAAGGGCATGTACCTTGGTTGTGGGTACATCCCCAGTAGGAGGTGTGCAGGAGGCAGTTGATCGATGTTTCTCTCATCGATGTTTCTAACTCTCTATCCCTCTCCCTTCCTCTCTGTAAAAAATCAATAAAATATATTTTTTTAAAAAAATAAAGAAAACACTCAACAAAATATTAGCAAATTTGTGTGCCAACAAATTAAATAATTTGTTGATTACATAATTTAGATAATCAAATTAGATAATATGAGCCAGGATCATATTCAAAGGATTATATCCTATGACCAAGTGAGGTGAACCCCTGGAATGGAAGGCTGGTTTAATAAATAAAAATCAAAGTTATATATATGTATATAAAAGCCTAAGCTCAATGCAGGAGCTGTCCCGTGGTGGTCAGTGCACTCCCACAGCCAACCTCCTGCAGCCGGCCAACCTCCCTTGGTCCCTCCCCCGGGCTGGCAGGACCCCATTGGCCCCTATTGCCGGCCAGGCTGAGGGACCCCACCCATGCACAAATTCGTGCACCAGGCCTCTAGTACATTAATAAAGAAGAAACTCACTCCTCAATGAGTTGCATTTAGGATTCAATACTTTTTTAAAGATATATTTTTATTGATCTCGGAGAGGAAGGGAGAGGGAGAGAGAGATAGAAACATCAATGAGAATCATTGATCGGCTGCCTCCTGCACACCCCGCACTGGGGATCATGCCCACAACCTGGGCATGTGCCCTGACTGAGAATCAAACCATGACCTCCTGGTTCATAGGTCAATACTCAACCACTGAGCCACACCAGCTGGGTTAGGATTCCATACTTTCTACTCCACCAATAAATTGCTGTAAGATCACTAATTATATGTTCATTGCAGAATTTTATTAATAGGTTTTAGTCTTTCCCTTATTTGAGCCCTTGAGGACATGAGGTCCTGCTGACCAGGTGCTGCTAGTTATCCTCTGGCCTGTCCAGGCAGTTCTCCTCAGTGTCCCACCCGTGTCCCCTTTTCATCTACCCTGGAGAAGTGCCCTATGTCCTCACTCCCTGCGGTCTCCCTGATGCAGTCATCCTCTCTGGCTTAGCTACCACTTCTCATGTTTCCTCCCAGGCTTACTCTCCAGACCAGGTATCTGTCTGCCCACTGGACAGTGCAACCTGGGTATTCTCAGGAGGTTCAAGTTCAACACGGTTACAATTGGATTCTCATCTTCCACTCCAAACCTTCTACTCTGCCTAGGTCCCTTGATATATTAAAGAAAATAACTACAACCCTATTATTTCATTAATTTATTAGTTTATATATATATTTACTTATTCTACCATCCCTTATCCCCTCTCTGACCTCTTCCACCTTCACCCAACCTCCTCCCCCTCCAAAATCACCACCCTGGTGTCCATGTCCATGAGTACTTTCTTCTTTTTTTTCTTCTTTGCTCAATCCCTTCACCACCCCCAGCCACCACACACTCACACTGGAGCTGTCTGACTGCTCTCTGCACGTCTTTCTCAAGCAGTCCAACCCAGTCATCCAAAACCACCCTGGGAGTCTGCTGGCCATGTCCTCTTCCTCAGTACTCAGTACCCAAGGGGCCACTAGTCCTGTGGGCTATTGTCCTGCCGCAGCTCTGCCCTAGTCCAAGTCTTCATCATCTCTTTCCTGGACTATTACTCTAGTCTCCTAAGTGGACTTTACTCTTCTTCTCCCTTCAATTCATTCTCCACATTACAACCAAAGTGATCTTTCCAAAACTATTGTGGTCTTATTACTCCAAATAACAAGACATGTAGATGTACCTGTGTGATGGGCACACGCACACACACACACACACACACACACACACACACATAAATGATACCAAAGCATTCTCTGTGTGCTTAAACATTGCTGAGTACTGGGAGGCTCCACTTATCTGCCAGATAGTGCCTTCTTCTAGACCCAACCAAAGAAACCCACTTTTTGTAAAAACGTACCCTAAAATTTCTCTTAAAACCCCATATATATCATGACACCCTTCCTTATGCCCCAGTGCCCCCCCCCACACACACACACACACGCACGCATCCCATACCTCATACCTAGCTATGGTCAACCATCCAGCATAGCAGTAAGTCCTCACAACTCCCAGGTGCTTGAAAGGTGGGCTGTAGCGTTCTTCTCTGTGGCCTCAGTGCGTGCACCCCTGTCTGACACATGGTGCATTAGGAGCCCACGTGATATTCCCACGTGACTGAGGATTACTGAGGACACGTCCACACAGCGCCTGCTCAGCCGCAGCAGCGGAGCCTGCTATTGCTTCTGAAACCAGACAGGCACCACAATTCCATCTGCACACAGAGAGCGAGGAGAGAACAGGAAGAACATACCTGAAGTTCGGGAAATTTGGGAAAGGCTAAAGAATCAACTCAACTTAAAATGGAGGATAAGAAGGGGTTTGAATATATCTTCAAACAAAGCCCGTGCGAGGAAATCAGTGGTGTCCAGGCACAAGCGACCAGGCTCTGTCTGCAGACGCTCTGCGGGCCGCGGCCTCGCAGGGCCCACACTGCTGCCTCCAAGTGCACAGCTGGCTGCTAAGCCTCCTCGCAGCTCGAGGGCCCGGCTCTCAAGTTATGAGTTAAAAACGGAATAAATACATACAAATACAAATCGTTACACTGAACCTGAAGCTAGTGTAATGTTATGTTAATTATGCCTCAATTGAAAAAGACAGAATTTTAAAAATTCACAAATGTCAGCATGAGGAGCTCTGCTAGATGCAAGAAAGCGTTTTCCCAGAGGAGCCTGCGGGGCACAGCGTGAGCCCTCCTCCTGCAGGGCCTGGGCGGGCTCAGCCCTGGGTGGGAGGCCCAGGAGGTTTCGACCAGATTCCCCAGCCTGAGCCTCTCCGGTTCCGATAACCATCACCGGCCTGAGGCCTTTCTTCCCAGAAGGAAGCCCGCGCCAGAAGGATCCGAGAGTGCGTCACAGGAAGGTGCGTCACTATAATCGCGGTGACATCTCCTACAGCGTGGTAAGGAGGAAGTGCTCTTTGTACAAAATATAACTTTGTCCTGACATTCTATAAACTCAAATGCAACTGGGGCTATATTCTCACAGCAGGTGGAGTTTCCCTCCAGGACCCGCCGGGATGGCGCCCGCTTTGTCTCTAAGAAGCTTGGTGCCAGGAAAAGTCAACGGTTCTCTGAAAAAGCACGTGACAAACCAGGGGCAGCTCACGGCCGACCTGGGTGTTTTGCCCTGACTGCTCTTCGAGTCTATATTTAGCGGGATCTGATTGCTGAGGGCACATGCTCTGCGTCAGCTCAGCCCGGACATCAGCTACGATTTACTTCCAACGGCAGATAAATCTCCCGGCGGGAACTGCATTCGGTTGCTGCTGGCTAGTTCCCGGGGCCATTTGCATTATGCCTCAAAGCTGTAAAGATATAGAATAAAAATGGACACGAGATATCTACATCTATAGGTCTATCTGCTCCCCTGATTGCATCCGACAGCATAGAATAATGACTTTAACTATCATTAACTGTGGTCATTTGTTCAAGGATCCATATATTTGGGGGGTGGAGGGAATCACCTTCCAGTGACCACTTGCCTCACTGTGATTTCCCTCTGAGAGAAATAAATTCTGAATTTCTTCCAGCTGCTGAAAACGGCAATCCCACCGCAGCAGCGGGGAAAGAACCCTCGTAGGTAAAGATGTTTAGGCCAAGTTACCACTTAAGGTGCCTGGGTTCGAGCTGGGTGGGGGGTGCGAGCACATCCTGGAAACGAGAAGGTTCACATTCGGATTCCAGTAACTGCAGCCTGACCTGCCCCAGGGAGGCCCTTCCTAGACGACCTGGGGCTCTGCTTGCCGGCAGGGCTGTCCTTTCCGGGACTCAGGAGGGAGGGATAGGAGAGAGAGACATGGAGCCTGGGCTGGGGTGGGATAGGAGAGAGAGACATGGAGCCTGGCTGGAGGCGGCCAGGCCATGTCACCGGGTCATGGCGTTCAGGTTTTGTGCCCATTCAGTTCAAATGTCCCTAACGTTCTTCCCAAGAGGAGCTACAGCCCACATTCGCCTGTGGGCTCCCACCAGGAGCCAGCTTAGCTGGGACCCTCAGGGGCCTTCTCACCAGGACTCCTGGTAGATGAAACCCCGATGCTCTAAGGCAGTGGTCAGCAAACCGCGGCTCGCAAGCCACATGCGGCTCTTTGGCCCCTTGAGTGTGGCTCTTCCACAAAATACCACGTGCGGGCGATTGAAACTTCGTGGCCCATGCGCAGAAGTCGGTTTTCGGCCGGGGCGAGTCTATTTTGAAGAAGTGGCGTTAGAAGAAGTGGGGGTACGTTCGCTGAGGTCGATCCCTCAGATTGAGAACGTTTTTAGCAAAGGCCAGCTTAGGAGTACCCTAATTAAGTTAATAACAATGTACCTACCTATATAGTTTAAGTTTAAAAAATTTGGCTCTCAAAAGAAATTTCAGTCGTTGTACTGTTGATGTTTGGCTCTGCTGACTAATGAGTTTGCCGACCACTGGGCTAGGGCAGCCAGCAGAGGTGGTGAGTGAGCTTCTCTCTGCTCCGTCTGCAGTGGCACTCACTAGGCAGCACTCCTGGGGACACTGAGAAAAGTCACTCAATCACTCACCTGTCGGCATCCAGCTGGAAATGGTTGTGGTTACAAACCTTCAGGGATTGGATCAAGTCTTCTGAGACCACGAAACAGACCTCGCACTCCATCTAGAACAGTGGTTCTCAACCTTCTGGCCCTTTAAATACAGTTCCTCATGTTGTGACCCAACCATAAAATTATTTTCGTTGCTACTTCATAACTGTAATGTTGCTACTGTTATGAATCGTCATGTAAATATCTGATATACGGGATGGTCTTAGGCAACCCCTGTGAAAGGGTTGTTCAACCGCCAAAGGGGTCGTGACCCACAGGTTGAGAACCGCTGATCTAGAACATAGAAGATCGGGGGGGGGGGGGTTCTGGGTCTTAGCCACACATGGCATGGAGATCATGCCTTTTGCCACCCAGTGAGGCCACCAAGGTTCCACAGGGCTACTGCGTGTTCCCCGCACAGGCGGGGTGCAGAGAAAGCTCGCCTCAGTGTGGAGAGTAACGAATCCTAGACAGACTGCTGTGGTCGCAAAGCTTAAAAAACAAATCGTAAAGACTAGAAAGAACCAGGATGTTTCCATGAAACTTAACTGTGTCCCAGAACAAAGTTCAAGAATATTTATAGAAATACAGAAATATCCAGCACCAAACAAGGTAAAATTCACAAAATCTGACTTTCAACCAAAAATTATTTGATATTCAAAGAAGCTAATACAACCCAGAATGAGGAGAAGTTCCAATCAAAAAACCCACTCCAGGACCGTGTGGCTCAGTGGTTGAGCATCGACCTATGAACTAGGACAGTGATGGCAAACCTTTTGAGCTCAGCGTGTCAGCATTTTGAAAAACCCTAACTTAACTCTGGTGCCGTGTCACATATAGAAATTTTTTGATATTTTCAACCATAGTAAAACAAAGATATTTTTGATATTTATTTTATATATTTAAATGCCATTTAACAAAGAAAAATCAGCCAAAAAAATGAGTTTGCGTGTCACCTCTGACACGCGTGTCATAGGTTCGCCATCACTGAACTAGGAGATCACGGTTCAATTCCCAGTCAGGGCACATGCTTGGGTTGTGGGCTCGATCCCTAGTGTGGGGTGTGCAGGAGGCAGCCGACCAATGATTCTCTCTCATCATTGATGTTTCTATCTCTCTCTCCCTCTCCCTACCTCTCTGAAATCAATAAAAACATACTTTAAAAAAAAACCCAGATGAGAGAATTAGCAAAGAAAAACATTAAAACAGTTATTTTAAATATGTTGTATATGTCTTAAGACAGGAAAATTATTTTTTCAAACCACCTAACTCAAACTTTTGAACATAAAAACTACAATGTCTGAGGGAAAAAATAAACAATAAAATTAATAGCAGATTATACACTACAGCAGAAAAGATCAGTGGCTTTGTAAACAACAGCAATAAAAACCCTTCAAATTGAAAATGGGGAGAAATAATAATAAAGGATGAAATCAGAAGGAACCAGTAAGCTTTGGGACAACTTCAAAAGGCCTACCATACGTTAACTGGAGTTCCTGATGAGGAAAGGAGTGAGGAGGACAGAAAACGTATTTGAAGAAATGATAAATAAAATTTTTCCCAATTTAATAAAACCCACAGATGTAAGAAACTTGATAAATTCCAAGCACAAGAAACATAAGGAAAACCATACAATTGCTTAAGATCAGGGACAAAGATAAAATATTTGTAAAAGTCAGAGAAAACAAAACAAAACATTAGGTAGAGGGGGAAGAAGGTACATCTGACTGCAAATTTCTCACCCAAATTTATGCACGTGACAGGCTCTTACTGCCCTCACCCCCACAGGAGCCACCCACTACTTGTGTCTGGTCCCAGGAACCTGTGGCCACCCAGTCCGATGTCACAGTCACAACAGCTAGCTTCCGTAGATATGCGCTCCCTGAGGCTCCACAGCTCCACCTTTCTCCCAAGGCTTCTGGCCGCTGAACCCCTCAAAACCCCTGCACACCCCAACAGCCCCCCACTTCCAGAGGCCATGCCTGGCAGCATCACCTCCCTCCTGGAGCTCACCCCTGATGCACTCAGTGTACTCCGGGACAGCCCTGGACACTAGGGAGAGCCTGGAGTGCCAGCCAGAGTCCTGTCCGCAGCTCCCCTTGAGGGTATCAGCTCACCTGCTGTTGAAATTGTTGTCAGAGCAACGGGTCTGGAATCAGATTTTAACAGTGTGTATCAAGAATATTAAAAATCCTTTAAAATCTCTGACCTAAGAATCCCACCTGTAGGAATACACACAAAGGAAATTAAGTGGGAAAGGGTCAAAATGTCACAGCGGCGGCAACCCGCGGGCCGCGCGTCCCGGCCGCTAGAGGGCGCTCGCGGGGGCGCTGAGCCCGGGCTCCCGGCGTCCCGGAGCGGAGGGGAAAGCCGCCGAGGATGCGGTCTGGTCACTTCCTCACTTGGCAACACTCCTCCTGGTTTGTCCTCCCTGGAGTCCCGGGCCCCCTGCTGGTGGAGGATCTCGAAGAAGCCCCGACGTTACATCCGAAAGCCAGCGCGTCAAGCTCCTGAAATGACCAAACCCTCTTTCCCTCTGACCCGCGGAAAAGTTGATGCTTTTTTTGACAATAAAGCAAGGGGGCTTTAACCCCTTTTTTCCCTTTCACAGTTACTTTTCCGGGAAAAGAAAACCCTCCACCCAATGCCCGGGGGCCGGCCGGCCGGCCCTCCCCTCTTTTGCCCCCCTCCCTTCCCCCCCCCCCCCCCCCACCCCCATGTCTCCAGAACTCAAGACAGAGGCAGGCGTGCCCGGGAGGCCGAGAGGAAGACTCACCTCCTTGATCGGTTAGTTTTGCACTTCCGCGCTTTTTGTTGTTGTTGTTGCATTTTTTCAAAAGGTAGGACACTTCCTGGCTTACCCCCACCACCTGGGAGAAGGTGCAGGTGCACCTGTAACCAGCGCGGATTCCCCCGCCCTGAGCCAGCGCAGCTCTGGGCGCTGCCTCTGCTCCAGGAACCACGAGAACAGAGACGCTCCTCTGCTTTGGCTCCGCGCTCCCCGAGGGTCCAGGCGGAGCCCCGGTGCCTCTGGCCTCCGGCCACCCCCCGGGGGGCCCACTGCTCCCGCCGCTGCCTGCTCGGGGCCTCCAGGGCAGAATGGCCAGATACAGCAACACCATCAGGGCGTCTGGGGCACACAGCCCCTCGGGCCAGTGTACGGCTCAGCACCAGGCCGGCGGTCCCGTTGGCCCCAGAATGGCTTTGCACCGTTCCCCTGCGGCTCCCTTCCAGGGGATGGACCGAGGCCTGTGGAAAGAAGGCCCACGCGTGCCCAGGGCTGCCACTCACACGGGCTCAGAGGGTCTCAGCCTCTCCCCAAACCAAGCTCCGGGCTCAGTCCCACGGTAACTGTTTCGGCTGTGAGTTAGCGGTGCAGGGCCTGGGGTGCCTGCGGGCTGGGCTGCTCCTCCTCCCGAAGGCAGGGTCTGGGGTTGAGGGGACGCGCACACCTTTGCTTACTTATTTATTCACTAACTGGCACGGCTGTTCCCTCCCTCCATCACTGCACACCAGTGTCTACCTCGGGCTGGCGGCTGAGGCCGGGGATGGGGCCTCGCGGGACCACGGAGCCACTGGCCTTGCTCACAGCATCGCCGCCCGCTCATGGGCCCCGCCCCCTTGGGGTTAGGACTCCGTCCTAAAGTGACAAAATCATTTTGAAACTGACCCCAAACTGCCAGGATGCCACCCGCGTTTGCCCCTTAGGCCCCAGCTCTGGTTTTTAAGTTGGCGAGGCGGCCAGGAGTGCCAAGGTGGCGCTGTGGGCACCCTTTCCGGGCCTCATGCAGCAGCGACTCCCTCTGGAAAACAACCTACCTTCTTATTTGTGTGACAATATCTGATTTCATACACGATAGAGAGTTGTGAGCTCACACGGAAAGCACAGACCTGTCGTTGTATCGGTGATTTTCATGAAGAACCATTAGGTAAAGAGGAGGAGTCCACAGGGAAGCTGACCCCACCATACCACACCTGCCCTGGCCCCAACCCTTCACAACGACGAGCACCCGTGAAACGAACTCAGCTACGGAGGGGAGGGTATTCAGA
>NW_005871522.1:515410-532971 GCF_000147115.1 Myotis lucifugus
TCAGCAGCAGCGTCAGGCAGCTGAACCACGGTCCCTCTCTCCTTCCTTCAGAGAACACTGCATCTGCTAAAATTGCCACTTCGGTAGAAATTCACTACCAAGTACCCTGACAAAGGTCAAAGGCACCCCCAAACTCCCAACTCACTTCGCTTCCTGTTCCCAGAGTAGCTTCCACCTGGACACCCACGCTGTGGGCTTGGAGGCCTGGGTGAGATGAAACACTGAAGTGAGGTGGGTGGTGACCCCCACCCCGTCTCGCGGTGAAAGGGGCAGCGGGGACCCAGGAGCGGGACAAGCCGCCCGCACTCGCCCATCCTCGTAGAGACTGGCATTGGGTGCCATGTGAGGTGCTCTCTAAAGGCTTCGCTTGTCTTGTCTTTTCTTGTTTCTGGAGCTGGTGTCTTCCATCTGCCCACGAAGTCACTGTCCTGAGGACCTTGGAGGGAGGGTGGCGTCCACACCGGACTGGTCCTTCCCCAGTCAGACCAGTAAAGACCCTCTTCTCGGAGGCCCCGCCCCGAATAACTGTTTATGGAAGCCACCGCCCCAAACCTCCCTCCCCGCACCCAGTCCCTCGGTTATCACGCTCAAACAACAGGCAGCGGTTGCGCTGATTTCTCCGCCTGCCCCGTGGCCCGCAGGCCCTGAGTTAGAGCTCGGCCACCTCACCCCAAGAGCGCTAGAGAGCAGATGAGGGACAATGAGGTTTGGTTTATTTTTATTTTTTAACAGGTTTCTTAAGATGTAATTCACACACCGTATGACGCACCCACTTATGTGCATAAATCAATGATTTTTCATTTACCTTTATTGCTGAAAGTATTACAGATACCCCGTTTCCTCCCCCATACCTTAAACCAAAAATAAGACCCAACTGGATCGTGAAACACCAGAAACATGCTCATCGTGTCTCTGCTATCATGACCTGTCGAATAAGGCAAGAGAGGAGAATTGTGCAGGAGGCCAAGGCATGTCGCCGGGAGCTGGGCAGCCGCACGCCGGGAACCAAAGCCCCAGAGAAGCCAGGAGGTGGCTGGGACAGGGCGTGCTGGAGGAGCCACTTTTCTGTACATGAATGAAAGCCAGCTGGGGGGGGGGGGGGGGGGGAGGCCTTACAAGAGGAGCAGCAACAAGGATGCAGGGAAGATAGGAAAGGTGAAAGCAGGGCCTGGGGGGCGCCCAGGGAAGGGAGCCACAGCGAGGCCAGCTCTCTCACCCTCATCGAGGGGGAAGCTCCGGGAGGCAGCCGTGCCAGTTAAACGTGTTAATTAAATGTGGACTCAGGGCAAGGCAACCGGATCACCTTTTTTTTTAAGTTTATTAAAGCTGGGACAGTAAAACAAGGACGGGCTTAGCGTAGAAGCAACAGGAGAGCCAGGCTGGGCTGCCTTAGGCCTCTGGGAAGTGAGAGAAAAGGGATTCTCAGGGACAGGTTCAGGGGTGAGCCGGGATGTGCTGCCGCTGCTCACTGCTCTCCTGGCTGCAACTCTGTGGGACCCTGACTGTTCAGGAGACGTAGGCCTGAGGGAAGAGAAGAGGAAGGAGGGGAAAGGGAAGAGGAGGGTGCAGGCCTGCTCCCCAGAGGGAAGGCGCAAGGATAATAAGATAATCTTTTTATTATTATTATTACTGATTCAGAGAGAGAGAAAGAGGAGACATCAATTTGTTGTTCCACCTATTGAGGCATTCCTTGATTGATTGGTGTATGTGCCCTGACCGGGGATCGAACCGGAAACCTTGGCATGTCAGGATGATGTTCCAAATAACTGAGCCTCCCAGCCAGGCCACCAAGATAATCTTTTAACAAGATACTGAAGCTCAGCTTATTGTGGAAAAAGTAAATTATGAGACTACCCAAGAAAATTCCAAAAAAATAGAGAAAACAAGGGAAGCTGAGCTCTACCAGGTATTAAAACACGTTATAATAACACAGGAAGTAAAGCAGTTTCAGAGGATAGATGGGTGAGTGTAAGACCAAAAACAGACCCAAATATACATAAATATGGAAAGAAACAGACGAAGACAATTCTTCAAGTCTCGGCTCGTGGCTCACTGCTGACCGCCCAGGGCCCTCTCAGGACAGCCACAGGCCTCCGTCCTGCCTGCCCCCAGGTCAGAGCTGGGCACCGGCTGGCCGGCAGGGACGTCACAGGCGCCCTCGTGCTCAGGCGCAGCCATGTGACCAAGTCGGGGCCAGGGCGATGGAACTCAGGGTGAGTTCTCTGTGTCACTCGGCAGCCGGCAGCCACAGCAGCCATTTCCTTCCATAGGCAAATTCAACTGAAGCGTCGCTGGAACCCAGCTGCTTCAAGAGTTGCATTGCATGGTGCCTGGTTGGTGTGCGTTTCCATGAACCTGGTCATCTCCAACTTACAAGCAAGTCCTTTCCCGGGTCCCCTGGAGGAGGCTGCCCCACAGCGACAGTGACCAGCTGTGGTCACACCGGAAATGACCACACCTCGGGCAGGGCTGGGGCCAGGCGAGGTGAAGAGGCGCTGTGCTCAGGGTCCTGGAGTGAGGGTCACCTTGAACTCTGAGCCTGGACACCTCGCTGGCCTAGGCTGGTCCTGCCCTGCACTGGGGAGCACAGAGCATCCGGAAGGAGAGCACCTGCCAGTACCAGCTCCCCGCTGGGTCGGTATTTACTTCACAGCCCAACGCCCTTGCGAATGCAGCAGGGAAAGGTAATTCCCAACTCATGATGGACGGCAAACCACTTGGAAAAATAGAGGCTAGTCATCCTTTTCCTCTTATCAATTCATTGACAAACTCCTTATATCTATCAAAAATGCCGCAAGGCACATGTAGGAACAGTTAAAAACTGGCGTCAAGCCCATCAGTGTAGGCCTGGACAGAACGGTGTACAGCGTGTCCACACAGGAACAGACATAGACATTAGAAAGAATTCAGCGAGTCAACAGATGCTGACAGAGCATCTACTAGACACCAGTTCCACGAACCAGACACGAATGGAATTTCTGCTCTCAGGGAGGTGACATTCTGTCTGGGAGGAAGATGGTACACAGATGATAGATTAGATGGCATATAGGTATATGTGACAGATATGATAGGTGATTGATAGACATATAGATTTTTGATGATTGATAGATTAGATAGATAGTGTAAGGAAGCAAAATTTGCTGCCCCAAAGTATTCCGCTACAGCAGTGGTTCTCAACCTTCCTAATGCCGCAACCCTTTAATTCAGTTCCTCATGTTGTGGTGACCCCCAATGTCATTGTTACAAATTGAACATAATTAAAGCATAGTGATTCATCACAAAAACAATATGTAATTATGTATGTGTTTTCCGATGGTCTTAGGCGACCCCTGTGAAAGGGTCGTTTGACCCCCAAAGGGGTCGCGACCCACAGGTTGAGAACCGCTGCCCTACAGTGTATTGGCTATTTGGAATCAGACTCACCTGAGAAGCAGCGGCCAAGAACACTCTGACCCCCTCTCTGTCCCCTGAAAGCAGGCGCCCAGGTGCCCGGCGCCCGCTCAGCCCAGAGGTGGAGCCTCGTTCTCTCCAGAGTCGGGGAGCCCAGAGCCTAGAAGACTGGACTCATTTAGTTTCCTCACCAACTAGTGCCCACGCCCACGCTTCTTGGTCTTGTCAGTTCTGCACACATTTATTGCCTCTTTGTCTAAAAAGTATAAGAGCTGCCTGCTTTGGTCATTTCTTTAGGTCCCATGTCTATGAGACCTCCCTACACACATAATTAAACTTTATTTTCTCCAGTTCATCTGTCTCACATCAATTTAATTCTTAATCTAGCCAGCAAAACCTAGAAGGGGGGAAGAAATTTTTTTCCTGTCCAGCAATAGGTAAATATAGATAGATAGATAGATGATAGATGATTCACAGATATCTAGGTTATTGATGATTGACAGATCAGATAGATAGATGATAGATGATTGACAGATATCTAGATTATTGATGATTGATAGATCAGATAGCTAGATGATAGATGATTGACAGATATCTAGGTTATTGATGATTGATAGATCAGATAGATAGATGATAGATGATTGACAGATATCTAGATTATTGATGATTGATAGATCAGATAGATAGATAGACAGATAACATCAAAGAAAGGCTTTGGTGAAATCAAGCACGTGGGAGTGAGGTGCCTGTGGAACAGGCTGGTCAGGGAAGGGGCCTCTGATGATTGATAGATCAGATAGATAGATAGACAGATACATCAAAGAAAGGCTTTGGTGAAATCAAGCACGTGGGAGTGAGGTGCCTGTGGAACAGGCTGGTCAGGGAAGGGGCCTCTGAGGAGCCGGTGGTCGGGGCCTGAGTCATTGGGAGCGTGAGTGCTGCAAAGCGGTAGAGAAGGACACCCCAGGGAGGGAGGAAGGGGGTGTGGCTGGGGTGGAGAGTGGGGCACAGAGGAACAGGAGAGCCGCAGGCTGGTGGCAAGAGAAAGATGTGGGCTTAGTCTGAGGTGCTGAGAAGCAGGGAAGTAACAGGTCAGATTTCAGCATCAAAAGGACCCTTCTAGTTGCTGTGGGACCACATGTTCCAGGAGGTATGGAGTGGATGCCAGGAGCCCAGCCAGGGGATGACAGTGACTGACCAAGTGACAGGCAAGGGGCCTGGGGGAGGGGGGAGGGTAGGACAGGGAGGGGTGGGAGGGGGGAGCCCTGAGGAGCCAGGTGGGGAAGCCACGGAAAGCGGGAATTGGAGGTGGTCCCAGACTTTCGGCTTGAGCAATGGGAGATGGGAGAGCTCAGTGTGCAAACATTCAGCAACTGGCAGCAGATGCTGTGAAGGGAAAATACGAGCTCCAGGCCGGCTGGGGCAGGACGTTGCCGTGTGCGTGAGTGCGGCGTGTGCTTCTGTGTGCGGTGCCGCCTACCTCTGTATTCCGGCCCCAACCCCCCATGTGCAAAGCCCTCAGTCTGAGTCATTCTAATATGTTGTCAATAAGCCACATTCCCTCTGCTGCCTCTTCTATAGTTTGTATTTCTCTTGTTGTCCTGCTACAATTTAGACTGGTTGGCACTTTTCCTTTTTCTCTTACTTTCTTACTTTTTATTGAAGGTTAAGCGAAAGGAATAGCTTGTCAGGTCTTCACCAAGTGCCCACACGGTGTACCCAGCACCCTGGCACCCCTGTGCGCCCTGCCCCCGCCCCCGGGGCAGTCACTCCTTCACGGATGGACGTCACCGGTTGTTGTACTTCAGATGCAGACGCCATCGCGTGCTTTTCACTCCACGCTCATCGCTGAGATCAGCTCCGTGGCCGCGGGCACCTGCCGGTCCTCGCTGGGGAGCCCACTCCCGACGACGCCCCCGCGCTGGGCCCCAGCTGCTCCTGCTTCGGGGCTGTTACGAACGGTGCGTGTAGCTCGGGGTTTGGTGGCACAGGCTCTGCGGAGATAACCCGTGGGGCTCCTGGCCCACCGGGTTGGAAATGGTCAGCTTCAGTGGATCATCCAACCCGTCCCCGCAGTGACCACTGGCCGAGCTCCCAGCAGCGGGGCCGCAGCCGCTCCGCGGGGTCGGCGCTCGGCACTCGGCATCGCTGTGCCTGTGCGCGCGGTTCTGCTGGGTGTGGCTGGGCTCGCACTTGGGTTGGTTGGATGGGCTTCGCTTTCTTTGGGCAGCACCCAGGGCGCATTGCCATCATCGGTCAATGTGAGGCCGTCGCTGCTTTATTTGCTCCCGTATTTATGCTCCTTGGTGTGCCCACGCCCCCTCGGCGCCAGGGCCTCAGTCCTGCGGTCTCACCTGCAGACTGTGCACGCGTTCCTGGCCGCGCGTACGTGTATTTCCAACGACGTGTATGCAATGCTGCATCCCGCTCATCTCTCACTCTGTGCTTTGTGCCCTTCACTCAGCGCAGGGCTCCCAGTGGCCACCCCGCTGCTGTGTGCTCTGGGGGCTGTGTTTAAGCAATTCCTGAGCTAGCCTGAGCCTTTTCTAACAAAGGAAGGCAATTCCCTCTGCCCTCCACGCCACCAGCCCTTCCCGAGGGCTCCACGGTGATCCAGGGCTCACCCCGCCTCGGGGCCTTTGCAGCAAACACTTCTCGTGTGGGGCCCCCGGGAAGCTGGAGCCAGGCAGGTGGCAGGTGGCCCAGCGCCGGAGGTTCACCCCACGGGGAGGGTGCGGGGCAGTGAGCCGGAGCCTGCGGGGAAATGCCTCCGGCCGACTGGTCCAGGGGGGGCTGCGGGGCGGAGTTGGCCGGGCCTTTTCAAAGCATCTTCGTGGAGGCCAGAACTTACTGGGAAAGGTTTAAACTACAGCTCGGAGCCCTGGCTGGTTTGGCTCAGTGGAGCATCAGCCTGAGGACTGAAGGGTCCCAGGTTCGATTCCAGTCAAGGGCACATGTCCGAGTTGTGGGCTCAATCCCCAGCAGGGGGCTTGCAGGAGGCAGCCACTCAATGATTCTCTCTCATCATTGATGTTTCTTCCTCTCCCTCTCCCTTCTTCTCTGAAATCAATAAAAGATATATATATTAAAAAAATCAATAAGCTACAGTGCAGAGATTTGCACTCCCGTTTCCTGATGGTGAAGGACAGGGAGACCCTGCAATTACGCCTGCAGGCTCCCTGTCTGCGCAGCTTCTGCCAGCTCCGCCGGCTTCTGGGAACGATGCTTCCTGGGCAGGTGCCCCAGCTCCCTCTCCAGGCCCAGCTTGGTTGGCTTCGCCTCCAAAGGCGTTAGAGACCTCCCGACGCAAACACTACCGTCCCATCAGTCAAAGCTCTTGGTTCCCAAGACTTACTTGATCACACCTGCAACGTGGAGGCTTCGCTTGGCCTGGGACACGCACGTGGCCAGGAGAGCGGGGGGGAGGGGGGGGGCAGAGCCGAGGCCCAGAGCTGGGGAACCAGCAGGCCCTTGGCATTCTTATTGCCGTGGTTGTTGCTGGGGAGGCTGGCAGGCGTGGAGGGCGGGAGCTTGGCAGCTCCAGGAGGATCTCAGGGGCCTCTCTGAGGTCTCAGCAGAGCTCAGCAGCCTGGGTTTGCCCAGAACCAGCCTCCTGTCTCCAGGGAGCTGCTGCTTCCGAGGGTGGAAGCACTTGCCCTGTCACCTGCCGGCCACGCCGCAGGCTGGGGACAGCCCCACGCGCCCTGTCCCGTCCTGCAGGCACCGCGGGAAGGCAGGCCAGGAGAGCGGGTGCTGAGAAAGCAGGTGCAGGCAGCTGGGTCTGTCTGCCCACGGAGAGCTTCCAGGAGGCTGAGTGCTGGGCGCGTTGTGGACTGAGTTGTAACCTTCCCCCAATTCATATGCTGAGGCCTTAGCCCCCGGACCTCAGCGTGTGACTGTGTTTGGAGACAGGCCCTTTACACAGTAACGACGGTCACTAGGGGGGCCCTCTCCAACCTGTCTGCTTCGGACACCGGCCTGCACAGAAGAAAGGCTGTGCAGGCACAGAGAGAAAGCAGCCATGACACGCCCAGGATCGAGCCCTCGGGCAAAGCCAACCCTGCTGACAACTTGAGCTCCGGCTCTCAGACCCCGGCTGTGAGAGAGTAGATTTGTGGTGCTTTGTTACACGGCCCCACTGACTGAGACAGGTGCTGGGAGCTGAGGAAGAAGACAGGGCCCTGTGACCTGAGTGACCTGCCATCTCCTCCCGGTTGGACCAAGTCCTGAGAAGTCCCAGCAGGAGAAAGACACACCACCATCCTCCCAATGAACAATTCTCAAAATTCATCTCAATGGGGCGGGGGGGGCGCGTGAGGGAGGGGCAGACAGCATGCTGACCGTATTTCCTGAAACACAGAGGAGAGACTCGCTCAGAACACAGAAAGATGAGCTGACCCTCCTGGGATTATGTTCCTCTCTGACTCAGAGGTTCTTGAGTGCAGGGGAGACTGCTATTTGTTTCCTGTTTTCAGCGCAGCGCTCTGGGTAGGGTGAGGGTTGGAAGCACATCTGTAACCACCGTGGCCAGTCAGGGTCAAGGCCAAGCTCCCAGAGCTGGATTACGCCCCAGAGCCCGGGGGGCGGGGGGAGGGGGCAGGCTGCCCTCACAGTTGAGGTTCCTTGGTCCCTTTAGAAGCTGGGACAGGGAGGAGGAGCACTCAGCCTTGTCAGGAGAGATTTACAAACAAGACAGCAACCTGTACAGACGTTTGCGCAGTTAAAACTGTCCGCTATGACCCAGAAGCCTCACAACCTCTCCCTCCCACACCATCGGTGCCGGGGCCAAGCCGTCACCACGCCCCTCTTCCTGGGACCTGGCCTCTATTCCAGCCGCTGGTTCCGTTGGTCCCCAGGAGAGCCCCGTGCTGGCCTCACATGCTGCAAGCGGACAAGGTAAGGAGGCCAGGTGTGCGAGCTGCGTGGGGAGGCTGTGGGGAGGCTGTGCTGAGAGAAGGTGAGGCAGAATCATCCCTAAATGAGGAGGGCTCTTCTCACAGCCGACGGCGCGCTCTCACCATGGAGAAGTAATCACCCCTGGGAATGGCCTCAGGCCTGCTCGCAGGAGAGGGGCACTGACACCCCCATGGAAGGGCCTGGACAGCAGTAGCCACGCAGCCGTCCCGCGGGCCCGCCAGCCCCGCTCTCCTCTCCAGCCGGCGCCCAGCCTGGGTCCACGCTCCATCATCACAGACCCTTCACATCCCATGGGAAGCTGCCAGGCCACGGCTCAACGAGCACCAGGTGCTGTCGAATGAATGAATATCCAAAACCTGGCATTCATGCAGTGCACTTCTCCCCGAGCTGGAGATGATTATTCATAACAGATAGTCACGACACATGTGTAAGGAAGGAGAATAGAGTAAATGCTTTTCTGTTTCAGAAAGAGAAGCCAGGGGAGTAAAGGATGTAGAAAAATGACTTATGCCTAATCACTGAGGCAGCTGGCTCTGAACCACGGAGCCCTGATTCCAGAGGTTTCTATTTGCCTGGAATAGTAAGAAACCTTTCATATGCCCTAACCAGTTTGGCTCAGTGGATAGAGCATCGGCCTGCGGACTCAAGGATCCCGGGTTCAATTCTGGTCAAGGGCATGTACCTGGGTTGCGGGCACATCCCCAGTGGGGAGTGTGCAGGAGGCAGCTGATCGATGTTTCTCTCTCATCAATGTTTCTAACTCTCTATCCCTCTCCCTTCCTCTCTGTAAAAAATCAATAAAATATATATTTTTTAAAAAAGAAACCTTTCATATGACACATGAAGGAGCCGTGTCTGCCGTGTCCCTAGCCAGCCTTCTCCCTGTCACTCTGCAGCCAGAAGAGAATGTGCCCTTCACCCTGTCGATGGGCCACCTCCCCAGCCCTCTGGGTCACCCAGGGCCTGAGTGAGGCCAGGGGACACGCAAAGGGAACCAGCACATCAGGGAGGGGCTGGAGCAGAGCTGTGTGGCTGGCCTCGGGGTGCACAGAGGTTTGGGGGGCTGGGGAGCAGAGCAAAGGGGATGTTAGATGTGTGGTCGGGTTATGGACTGGATCTTCTCAATTGTTTTCCAAACAATGCAAGTCATCACTGGGATTCTCTTAATTACTGTTGCCAACCGGGATGTCTTCTGGGAGACCAGGCCAGGGGACAGCAGGGGAGCGGGGCGGCGTCATGTCAGCCAGGACTGTAGAGCTAAGATTCACGCCCGCCTGCCCTCGGGCTACGGCCCCTCTAGTCTGAGTCAGGGCAGCTTCTCCAGCGCGCCCACATTGTTCTCTCATTCCCCACAGACAGGGAGACGCTGCAGAACAACACTGAGCCGCAGTGACGAGTCTGCAGACACTGCGAAGACTAGAAACCCAGGTTCAACACAGAAAACCGCTTCTAAAGCATTTTGTCAGTTTACGACTCGGATAACCTGTGGCGCTGCAAGCTTAATCTGCACTCTTCGCGGCCACAGGCAGCTGGAACACATACATAGTCTCCCTCCCTGACGAAGACATTCAAATGGTCTTTTACGTGAAGTGAGAACAAAGAAGGAAACAAGAAGAAATGGTTTGGAAGCTCCACAAAATAGCCCCCACACGGTGGCCCCAGCCAGCACCGGGAATGGGAACCAACTGGCTTACCCCTGGGGCCTGGTCCTGAAGTCCTGAGACCTAGGCTCCTCCCACTGGGAGACTTGGGGTGGGGCGACAGCTCTGCTCTGAATGTCGGGGAGCCCCTAACATTCACGTTAGAGCCCTGCCCCGTGTACG
Organism: Myotis lucifugus; assembly: GCF_000147115.1. Taxonomy (NCBI): domain Eukaryota; kingdom Metazoa; phylum Chordata; class Mammalia; order Chiroptera; family Vespertilionidae; genus Myotis; species Myotis lucifugus. Next base: position 525,541 of record NW_005871522.1, read on the forward strand.
GGCAGTTAGACGAGGCCCTGAGGCGGCCGGTGATGGGGTTAGAGCCCTGGTTAGACGCCAGGCTCTCTCTCTGCATGAGGACACATCAGGAAGGTGGACGTCTGCGAGCAGGAAAGAGCCCTCCCCGGGATTGACCCTTCAGCCTCCAGAGCTGTGAGAGATCAGTGTTCCTGGTGTTTCGTGCTGCAGCCTGAGCTGACACACAGCCACACGCATGTCCCGAGCTCCCCACTGCACTGAGGGACGTAGGGGAGGGGGGGTGGGGCAGGAGGGCAAGAGCCTCGGGCTGTAGGTGAAGATGGCGATCGGAGGCCTCGGGCGTCAGTGCTGAAACACCCACAGGGCTTACCTCCGAAGACGGCTTTCCCCTCGCTGCCCACCATGGTTTGCTACTGTAACACAAGGGCAAAAGGCACTTTAGCATGGACACCAGTGACATCGTCCCCTGAAAGAAAGCTGAATACACTCTGCCTGAAGTTAAGAAAAATTATTTGTCAGGGATGTTATTAAAGGAAATGTATTCTGTTAACAATAATGTGGGGGGGGGGCCGCTGGGCCGGCCCTGGGGGAGAAGGCACGTGCCAGCAGGGCTGGGGTGGCTGTGCAGAAGCTCCGCCCAGGCCTCCCGCCCTGCAGGTGCCTGCTCATCAGCACAGTCCCTCCAGCCACCGAGCGCCATGGGTCTTGGGCTCCCGTGTGGCAGTTACGAGCGTGTTTATCAGGAAGGATGCATCCAGTCTTTAAGAAGCCTGTGGCTGTGGTTTTACACACACACACACACACACACACACACACACACACACACACGGTTTGTGGACTTTCCATCTGCAAGAGATAACCCCCTCCCCCAGAGAATGTGTGGTTAAAAATACCATAATTAGCCCTGGCCAGTATGCTCAGTGGTTACAGCACCAGCCCTGGCACCGAAGGGCTGAGGGCTTGATTCCCAGTCAAGAGTATATACCTGGGTTGCAGGTTCAATCCTGGCCTGCCTTGGGCGCCTGCAGGAGGCAACCAATCCATGCATCTCTCTCACATCAATGTCTCTCCCCACTGCCCTCTCTCTCCCTCCCTCCCTCCTTCCCTCTACTCCCTCTAAAAAAATGGAAAAAAATCCTTGGGTGAGGATTAACCAAAAATATATGTATGTATATATACCATCATTAGATCTTAAGTGTTCTTATCCAAAAATAGATACGGTAACCACATGACAGGATGGAGCGTTAGCTGAGCTGTGTGGTCCTCATCTGTCATTTATACTTGCACCAAGCCAACAGCTGCACACCTAAACTTACCCAATGTTAGTTACATCTCAGTAACGCTGGAAAAAATACCACAATTAAGCGAATATTGTTTCAGGAAAAGAACTGCACCCCTACGTGCTTTATTTCTGGGGCAAATGATGACCATCAGCTACGTCTTTAGTCAGTCCTGGTCCCCAAGGCGGTGGTCCCCTGAGGGGATAGAGGACAGGTGGGAGGTCCAAGTGAGAGCATGGAGCCCCCCCCCCCCCCCCTGGTTAAGCCAACAGCGCGGCCTTCCCCTCAGGGCCCAGCCCTCACCTCTGGGCCAAAGCCTTCTCCCCCCCCCCCTCCCCGCGCGCTCTCCAGGCCGCCCGGGAGCTGGGGCGTCCCTGGGTCCTGCGCACAGCTCGCTCCCCTTCCCAGCCCGGACCAGCGCAGTGGGGCGCGGAGGGGACTGGCCGGGGCGGGTGTGGGTACCTCCGGTCCCTCCCCCGTCACAGTGCAGCTGGAAAGGAGGGAAGGTCTGGCCCGGCCACGGGGCAAGCTGCCCAGCGAGGAGGGCAGGACCGGCTGCAAACAAACCGGAACCTGTGGCTCCCCTCGTGCTCTTTTCTTTCTTTAAGAAACAGAGTTTATATGAGCTTTTTTATTATTTTTAATTTACTGATTGAGAGAGAGAGGACGGGAGTGGGAGGGAAGAAGGGAGGGGGGAGAGAGAGAGAGAGAGAGAGAGAGAGAGAGAGAGAAAGAGAGAGAGAGAGAGAGACAGAGAGAGGTGTTGCTCCTCTTACTTCCGCACCCATGGGTCGCTTCTTGTATGTGCTCTGACCCGAGCCGAGCGGGGGCTCGAACCCACTGCTCCCAGCCAGGCGCCTCCTGCGCTTCAGACCCGCGGGGGCTCCGCGTCCTTTCGTCCTTTCGGAGCCGGCGAGGTTTGGTCTTGACGACGGGACTACACAGCCTTGACACTGTCACTACTTTCTAGGATATGATGATCCTATTATTCATTAAAAAATAAATGTGAGCACAAAAACAGAAGAAAACATCGCAAAGAAAAGCACCCTTCGGGGCCCAGGCGCAGTGCTCCTCCTGGGGGCGTGGTCCCGGGAGGAGCCGGAGCGCAGCCGGTGCACAGCTGAGAGGCAGCTGCGGCGGTGAAGGCAGAGCCGTGCGGTGAGATCCAGGACATACACCGACTCGTGCATCGCGGGGAGAGCCGGCTCCGCACAGGTTCCGCACAGGTTTCGGGCAGCGCGGAGCGAGCAGCGGCGCCGGTGGAGGAAGCGGCGCTAAGAAGTGGGAACAGCTGGAGGCCGCGGGAGCCGGGCCCGGGTGGGGACACCGCGCGCTTCCGCTGCACCCCACCCCCTTCTCCCCATGTGCTGGCCGCAGCGCCGGGCCCCACTCCTGCCCGGGTCCCCGCGGAGCCCGCTTCACCCGGAGAAGTTCTGAAAGACGTGGGCCGCCTCCACCCAGCTTTGGAAGCAGGCCAGGCCCCGCTCCCGGATCTGCTTGCGCCCTTTGTCGGTGATGACCTCCCCACTGGGCTTCAGGATCACAAGCTTGGGGGTGGCTGTGATGCGGTACCTGGTCCTCAGCTCACTGCGGAGAGAAGGGGCAGGCCAGGGGTCAGCGGGCGGGGAAGCTGTGCCCCCAGCCAACTCCCTCCCGGCCACGCCCGCCAGGTGCCCCGGGAGCCTCCTTCCTTCTTTGTCGTCCTCGCCCTCCGCCAGCCTGTCCCTGAGTGTCAGCAGCTGGGCTGCTCGGGCCTGTGCTGCCCATGACCATGGCACAGACACGAGGGACAGAGGAGCCCTCACAACGTGGCTGCTGTGACTTTCATCTCAGTTCATTTTCATTTAAATTTAAGAAGCCACATGTTGTCATGGCTCTTGTACTGCACAGTGCAATTCTAAACCCACAAATAACCCCAATACATTCATATTCCTCTCCACATCTCAAGAGGTTGAAAATACCAGGTGGGTAGAATGGTAACAGTTAAAATTCTATGAGTCCGAAGTAAAGGTAAAGCTTACTCGGCTTTCTGCCCCTCCCATTCAAGGGCCTGCTGACAACCTGTGGATGAAACTGTTCTTGGCTACTTCACCGCCATGTGACCCCATAAGAGGCCTTTCACACAATGGTTTGCATTTATTTAGGGAAAGGAGCCTCCTCCTTCGTTTTGCAAATCTCCCCACACCCTGCCCAGGTTCTGCCCTCAGGACAGGGCGGCTGGTGGCCATCCCCTCCAGTGCCCACCGCCAGCCCGCAAGAGCCTCCGCCAACAGCAGTCTGCTTTCCCTCATCTGTCACCCTCAGGGTGTGGCCCTGAGTGGAAGGGAAAACGCGCATGCGACCTCGTGTTAGCAAATCTTCCCGGACACCTCCCTCCAGGTCCCCACTGTTTCCAGCACCAGGCCCGACGGCTCTCCCCGGGGCAGGAACGCACACAGGGCACCTACTCCCACTTCAAACAACTACGACACAGGGACGAGCGGGCCCTGCTCTGGCCACAGGGGGTCTCACTAAATGTCAAATAATCAGTGTGCACAGACCACTTCATCAGACCATAATATGGCATTGCAACTGGAAACCAACAAAAAGTAATTGTTTGGAATGAGCTTAAAAACTAAATAGCCATAGATTGTATGTGAAACAGCAATGCAGGCTACAAAATAATGAACACAGAGCACTATGGAGCATACTACAATCCCAAACTGGAGATACAAGCAGACTCAGAACCAGTGCCACCCTGTGGAGCACGAGGAAAGAGGAAGGTGGGAGAATGCGCAGCCAAGACACCACAGCCACTCACCACCAGGAGGGACTGGATGGGCCCGCACCCCCCCCCCCTCCCCCCCGCAGCCTGGGCCTGAAACAGACAGCGCAGGCTGAGCCTGGAGCTGCACCCTCAGGGGCTCCCTCCTCCAGACCAGCTCCCGCCTGCGGGCGTTCCAGCTAAGCGGATATGTGTTTCCCTTCGATTTGCTGCTGCTGTTTTCATCACTGGCAACATTAAACCAAGCTCTGACACAGTAAACTGGGCTCTGAGGAGCAAGGAGGAGGTTTGGAATGGACATTTTGTTTCTCCAGCTTATCTTGAAAGAGTCACAGTGTGGCCCTCACATCCTCACGCTGGCAGCCTCTGCCTGGGGACAACTGTAACCTTGGAGCCGCACAGGAGCCATACCTTCTCCCTGGACTCAGCTCCATCCCCTCTGGATGCTGAGCTGTGCCCAGAGAGAACAGCCTGTGCCTTGTCGCCTGGGGGGCCGATTAGACTATTCTAGCAGTCCAGGACCTAACTGAAGTAGAAATGAGCAGAAAGACAGGAAAGGACTGGAGAGCCACAGACTCGGCAGGTTCGGGGCCTGACGGATGCGCTGGGTCCGGAAGTCCAGAAGGAGCTGGGCCCTCAGGTGGAGAGGCCACAGTCGAGCAGCCTGGCCCATGCACTGACTCACCCATGGTTCTGAGGGCTCTGCTGGGGCTGTTCTCTACCCGGGACATGAGCCATGGCCGGCTGGTTCTCCATCCGTCCCAACTGGTGACCTGGAGGCCAAGGTGCTCCATCCATGGGGCCATGGGCGAGGCAGTGGTGAGAACCAGAGCAGGGGGGAGGGGGTGCGGGGGGGGGGGGTCGAGGAGGGAATACTCCTGAGCCCAAGTGAGCGTGAGTGTGGTCAAGGAACAATCACAAAACTCGTGTGACATCAGCACTGAGCAGGTCTCACCTGCAGGGCACAGGCCTCAGGAACGCCTGCTGGCAAATGTGTTGTTACTTGGTCTTGGGCCCACAACACAGGGAAGCAAGCCAGACAGGGTGGCCGGTCAGTGGTGCTGCCCCAAGCCAGGCCTGGGAGGTCACCCCTCCTCTTGCCCACACCGCCTGTGGCTGAGGGATACCAGTAAGCATGTCCCTGTCCAGGCAGAGGAGGGGCACTCGCACTGGTTTTGCGGGGGCTGCACTGCAAAGCCAAGGTCTAAGGAGCTCTGAGGACAAGGTGAGCACCTGGGCATTTTCCTTCTGCCGGGGCCTTGGCGGTGGCACCCTCCAGCCATGCCAATGGGACCTGTAGGGGCTCTGTGGTGGGTTCCTCTCTTCCTCCCACAACTCACCATCAGCAGTCACCAATGGACGGCTGTTACCATCGTAACTAGCCAGTTCATATTACAAATAGGAAGACAGCAAAAGGGAGGCCAGACATTGTAAGCACGGTTATCTGGGCAGCTTCGCCAGCAAGCTGCAACTTCATGCTCCCTCATCCACTCCCTGCAGATCACTGCGGGAAAGGGCCCAACAAGGGGGACAGGGATGCATGGGCAGTGAAGTCGGGGTGACCTAGGGAAGGCGCTGGCCTGTCAGTCTAACCTGGAAAAGGATAACTGGCTAGAGGGGGTGGAGCCACTGCAAGTGCACAAAATCCTGAAGGATTCATTGGATAAGCTCCCAGTTAAAAACCACAGACAAAGGAATCCTCTCTCTCTCTCTCTCTCTCCCTCTCTCTCTCTCTCTCTCTCTCTCTCTCTCTCCTCTTGCTTCGCTCCTGCTTCCTGGCACTGGCTTGTTCCGTGACCCGAGCTAGCCTGCCCGTCATGTGGCCACGGACCCCACAGGCAATGGCCTGCAGCTGGGAACACTAGCTCAGCCAGCCAGATGCTGGACCAGACCTGAATATGGACTTCTTCCAGGGCAGAGGGAGATGGCACCTCGGTGGGGAACTCCCTTAATGTTACATCATCAATAAAGCTCCTACCATACCTCACCCCCCATGGAGGCCTCAGAAGTTCTTGTTCGTGCGGCACCCCAAGAGCTCCACTTCCATCAGCAACACGGGAACACAGAGAACACCCCACCAATAACAGTCACCGAGGGAAGACAGGCCAGGGCCCTCACCATGACCCAGGGGGCCCGGAGGTTACTCCCCCAGCCCCGTAGCACCAAGCAGAGTGCTATGTTCTGAGCACAGTAGGACCTTCCCCCCTACTGCCTGGATGCTCCCTACAGTCTTTATTTTTTAAATATATTTTTATTGATTTCAGAGAAGGGAGCGGGAGAGGGAGAGAAACATCAGTGATGAGAGAGAATCAGTGATTGGTTGCCTCCTGCACGCCCCCACACTGGGGATCAAGCCCAAAACCCCGGCATGTGCCCTTCACCGGAATCGAACCCGGGACCCTTCAGTCCGCAGGCCTATGCTCTATCCACTGAGACAAACCAGCTAGGGAACTGTCACTTTCAAAACTGTGTTATTTCAAAAGCTGTGCATAACTTGAATACTAAGCAAATCAAAAGGCATTTTACGACTGGTACTGGCCATGATGCTAAAGTGCATCCTTTTGCCGAGTGAATCCGGTCATTTGGACTTATCTTTGACGTCTGTCGCTACTCCTGCTGTGAGAGAAGTGGGCTTGCCCGGCTCACCTCCCCCTCCCGTCATGAAAGCAGGTGTTGGAGAAAGAATCCCCCTTCCAGGGGACTTGCAAAAGGTAGCTTCCATTTTTAATTGCCCAGAAAGAATGCCCTTTGAGGACAATTAATTTGGGAGGGTTCATGCCACAGGGAAACCATAATCCCCAGGGAAATGCACAGGTGCTCTGTAAACAAAGCCCAGAAACCTCCCGTGCGCCCGCCGAGGGGCCGGGTAATGCACTCCGTGAGGCCGATCTAACCCAAGCCTGGAGCTTACACCACAGGGACCGCCAAGATGCCCACGCCAGGGCCCGAGCCACGTTCCCTCTGCCAACCCACCCTCAAGTCCTCCCTCCCCCTCCTCCCTCTTCCCGTAAGCCCCCCCCCGCCCCCCTGCGGAGCCCGTGCGCAGCCAGGGGAGAACTACGGCCAATTTCTAGTTGATTCACAAGCTCTGAAACCCAGCAAAGCTGAGCGTCCGCGCCGTCACGTCTCTAAACAAGAACTCTAGATGCTTCAGGGCAGGGATTTGTGTCACCCCCTGAACTCTCCTCCGCGGGCTGCCGGCACCCCGGTCCCACAGCTGGGGCAGGAACCGCGCTGCCGGTGAGGGACATGACAGTCAACGCGCAGATTAAATGAAACATAGGGCTCTCCCCCTCACCCGGCTTCCGAAACGGGACCACCGCACCGGCGACCATGGGCGAGCCCACCCCTCGGGCTGCCGCTTCTGACGAAGAAGAATATCCCGGAGTTCCCATCCCCTTCCCCCTT